>NC_056737.1:1604311904-1604372726 GCF_019279795.1 Protopterus annectens | reverse complement strand
AATTGAACATTTAATTAAGAATGTAAATTTAAGATTTTGAACAAACAAACATTTACATTTTTATTTATATATAAATAAAAATGTAAATGTTCGTTTGTACAAAATCTTAAATCTCCGAAAGATCTTCACCGATTGCTTTGAAATATAAATAAAATATATAAATCTATATAAATAAAAATGTTAATGTTCGTTTGTTCAAAATCTTAAATCTCCGAAAGTTCTTCACCGATTGCTTTGAAATATAAATAAAATATATAAATCTATATAAATAAAAATGTTAATGTTTGTTTGTTCAAAATCTTATATCTCAGAAAGTTCTTCACCGATTGCTTTGAAATTTTCACACAATGTTACATTCGAATACGCGCGTGTTTTTATATACCTACTATTATATAGATTTCGCCACACATTACTGTAATTTGAATACGTGCGTGTTTTTATATACCTACTATGGATTCTATATATTTGTATACAAATATGCAATTTTATATGGTTTTGTTATAACTTTCTTTCTTCTTTTTCAGTGCAATTGATCTGCTTTAGTTCATCCAAATAATGCCTTGCAGAAGATCAAACTTAGGTCGCCGCCGTGACTTTAACGGAGTGGAAGCAGCGCTTAATTTGTGCAATTGCAAATCAAAGTGAGGGGAAGAACGGGCATCAGCTAATGAGCGAAACAAAGAATGGCTCAAATACGCGGCCGAGGGCACGAGGAAGCATTCAGAGCTTAATGCACGTGCAGCCAGACTTGAGGATGCACGGTTGAAAGCACGGCGATCGTGTTCTGCAGCTTCAGATTTGCTTCGTTCTTATCAGAATGAACATGACAGGCTGAGAGTGGCTGAAAGATGTCAACGAGAAACAGCAGAGCAGTGTCAAATATGACTCTGTTCTCAGCAATCATGCAATTACAATCGCCTTGCATTCCAGTACAACCCAGCTGATGATTATAGTTTGAGCCGGCATGTTCTCGTCGGCACAATGACTGAAATGTGTCTTTATTGCAAGGCTCTGAAATTTAATGGAGAAGCAACAAATATGGATGTCCAGCTGCAAAACGATCGATCAGCTGAGATATTTTCACATCAATTGCTGGAAATTGGGAATGGAAATGCCGTTGATTCGACCTCAGGATCTAATTTCATTGCCCATAACTTCTGCAATTTAGTGACGCCGAAAAGAAGAATTGGTTGAAAAGCATTTCCCAATATTCAAACCAATTATAAGAATCACGATTGGCTGACTGAACGAAAGTTATTCTTGGCCAAGAACAAAGACGCCTATAAACTTAACAATATTACGATTAGTCTAACATTCAAAGCGCAGGCAGTCCCATAAGTCCGCCTACACTGGTTGTGGAAGCAGATGAAGCGTTAATTCACTCAATCTCGCCAGGATGCCACCGCGACGCACTCGCACAATTGAAAATCGGGCGCAATTATAATGTTATAAATATCAGCCAGCCAAAGCTTTGCAACAGCACGCTGGCTTGCAGTAAAAAAAAAAAAAATTAATGAGCAACGCCATAGAAGCAACAATCTTGACAGGATCTTTTCAAAGGTGAAGATGGTCCTCATTCCTCGTGATTCCTATGATTCCAACGGATATGCCATTTCAACTTAAGAGATTGCAATTCTACCAATTCGGGATTGGCATTTGCAATCACCATCAACAATGCTCAGGGCCAGTCTTTAGAATTGTGCGGTTTAGATCTACACAATAATCGGATTGCTTCTCACACAAGGACAATATATATGCTATGCGTTCTCAGAGTCGGCAAACCAGACAATCTCTATATCTGCACAGATAATGGAACAACAAAAAATGTGTGTGTGTGTGTGTGTGTGAGTGTGTGTGTGTGTGTGTGTGTATATATATATATATATATATATATATATATATATATATATATATATATATATACATACTTATAGATATATATATATATATATATATATATATATATATATATATAAAGAGGGTATATATATATATATATATATATATATATATATATATATATATATATATATATATATATATATATACATAACTATATACATTTCCTATGCTGGGCGCTGCTTACATCCACGCACGCGCACTCACATATGCTTACTGTTTGTTATATATGTTTACTTTCGCTTATTTGTGCTTACTTGAGCCTTATTCATTATGACAGTACCACTTTGTTTGAAAAGACCTGGATAAAAGTCCCATGCAATACTCAAGTGCAGTTTTTCATGTCATTATGTCGGTTTTACAGCAGAATGACATTCATTCCACATGGAAAATGATATGTGCTATCGTCGAACACGAACCGTGAATGTCTGTTCGTTAGGTGGATGCTCTAACACTACACTACTGGTATGCTGCTTCATTCATATGTATACCCATGGGTCATAGTTATCTGAACACTTGCCGCAACACTTCACTAACACAGCAGGCATCCATTCTCCAGTTAGGAAAACCGCACAACTACACATGAGCCATTCTCTACTGCTCTGGACCCATCCCGCATGTTGACTCACTCCAAGTATATTTAGACTTCCCAAGCCCATTGTCCTGGCACATACGGTCATATGATGTTCAGGGTGTTCATATGGTCATCTGGTTTTAGGTTTGTCTGACTGGGGACCGGGACTGCCCTGTACCTGTTTGAATGTCAGACTTAGCACATGGACAAAGTTAGTTCCACTGTTAGTGTCCTACCTGTGGTTAGAGATGTAGGGGATTTGCTCACCTCTGGCCAGCTTGATATGTCGGCACTAGATAATGTGGGTGTTCCGCTGCTGTTTTCCTTCGCATTCGTTATGAATGCTTTCTTGTGCCTGTGTTTGTTCTGTATATATATATATATATATATATATATATATATATATATATATATATATATATATATATATACATCTACATGATTAATTACTTTGATCATACTGTTGAATTACTGTGCTGTCTGCTATCTTTGTGATAACATCACAGTTAGGTATAACTGCCGTGGCTTAGTGGTAAATCACATTGATTGTGATGTGTAGGGTCCTGGCGTCGGAGCCTGGCCGAGGCGGTTTATTGTGTTGCTGGCCAGAACAAGGGCCGTTGGACAAAGGATGAGTACAACACTTTTCAGCAGTGGTTTTCCATTTAACCGCCATTTCCCATCAAGCAAACACCTTCTGCATTCTTACTGTGATACGTCACCCCAGTTCACATTTCAATGGTATTATTTCGTTATATAGCATAAAATTAGCAGGATATGCTCGTATATGGATTACGCATTGTAAATGGTGTGTGCTGCAGTCGAACTGGCAACGTCTGCCCGATAGCTGGATGCTCTAACCACTGCACTATTGCTGTGCTGCTTCATTTGCATGTATACCCATGGTTCATAGTTACCAGAACAAACACAGAAAAACATCACCAACACAGCAGTCATCCATTCTCTGGTCGGAAATAAACCACACCACTACACATGCACTACTTCCTACTGCTCTAGACACTCCAAGTATATTCAGACGTCCCAAGCTTACAGTCCTGGGACATACATTCATATAATGGTCATGGTGTTCAATTAATCTTCTGGTTTTCGGCTCGTCTGAATGGTGACTGGGGCTGCCCTGTACCTGTTTGAAAGTCAGACTTAGCACGTGGACAAAGTTAGATTCACTGTTAGCATTCTACCTGTGGTTAGAGACGTGGGAGGTTTGCTCACCTCTGGCCAGCTTGATATGACAGCACTAAATAATACGGGGGGGTTCCGCTGCTGTTTCCCTTCACATTCATTATGACTGCTTTATTGTGACCATGTTCATTCTTCATGGATATATATATATATATATATATATATATATATATATATATATGTCTATATATATATATATATATATATATATATATATATATATATATATATATATATATATATATATATATATATGTCTATATTAGAATATCAAAAGATGTAAACACCAAATGTTTAAATGTCGAACTGTATTCAGCGAAATCTGAAAATATCGAAGCAACAGAAAACCGAATTTTTTCCTAGGGAAAGAATTCGGTTGTCCATTTCTGTTGCTTCGGTATTTTCAGCACTGTGGTGGAAAGTTATGGGTTGGGTTCAGGTAAGTGTGCGATTGAGTGCGGATTAGGTTAGTTAGGGTTAGGGTGCGGGTTAGGTATGTGTGTGATTATGTGGACGTGAGGGTTAGGGTGGGTTAGGTGAGTTAGGGTTAGGGTGCGGGTTAGGTATGTGTGCGATTGTGTGGATGTGAGGGTTAGGGTGGGTTAGGTGAGTTAGGGTTAGGGCAGGTCAGGTAAGTGCATTGTGTGGACGTGAGGGTCAGTGCGCGGTAGGTGCGTTAGGGTTAGGGTGTGGGTGAGGTGAGTGTGCGATAGTGACGGACCTTAGGTTTAGGGTTTGGGTTAAGGTAAGTGGATAGTTAGTGGTGTGTGTATAGTTTAGTTTAGGGTTAGGTGTAAGATTTTAGGTGTTTGTGTGTGGATTGCTGTTTGTTTGGTGTGCTTGTGCTGTGTGTATGTGTTTTGGAGCAGCAAATTTTTTCCCTAGGAAAAAATTTCCTGTTCTGTATGTTCGTTGTTTTCAGCTTTCGCTGAATACAGTTCGACATTTAAACATTCGGTGTTTACATCTTTCGATATTCTAATATAAACCCTATTTATGTATATATATGTATGTATGTATATATATATATATATATATATATATATATATATATATATATATGTGTGTGTGTGTGTGTGTGTGTGTGTGTGTATATATATATATATATATATATATATATATATATATATATATATATATATATATATATATGTGTGTGTGTGTGTATATATATATATATATATATATATATATATGTGTGTGTGTGTATATATATATATATATATATATATATATGTATATATATATATATATATATATTTATATGTATATATATGTATATATATATATATATATATATATATATATATATATATATATATATATATATATCAGTCTGTACATGCACATGCAAATACACCCACATACTTATTTACATTTCCCACACTGTTGAATGACCGCCACTTACCGCTGCACATACCCGCTTACGTCAGCTTGTAAGTGACTTAATCACCCTATATCCGACGGCCATTATTCTGGGCATCATATAAAATTAGCAGCCCTTGCATGGTTTGGACCCAGGAACAGAAACACCTTAGTCACTGGTTTGAACACTACACCATCCGTGGTACATTCTGCATGGATGATAGTTAAGATATATGACTTTACTACAGGCATTCCACACTACTGGCAACAAATGTGACAGTCGGTTGGTGTACATATGTATAGTGCATGTTAATGTTCATATGTTTCTGAGAGACATATGTATACATTTGCAAGTATACATATTTATAAATAGGACATATACTTGACTACTTATATGCATGTATGTGTGATGTGTAGCTGTAGCTATGCATATATAAGTAAGTACATTTATAGATGTATGACTACATATCTGGGGTTGTACATGGCAATGTATATGAACACCCACATCTGGGAGGGACCTGTACCGCTTGTATACAGGGGTTGTGTGCATCATTACTACGTGGAACCTGTATTCAGGGGTTGTGTGCATCATTACAACGTGGAATCTGAACAGAGTATACAATTTGTGGATGTGCACTGTTTGGGCGATGGCTTTGGGGAAGCTTCTAGGGAACATGTGAAAGGTATATATTCCCGATAATGCACATGGGGAAATGTGCATCACAGTCAGGTGTTTAATCCCGGTCGTAGGTTATGCAGGACCGGCTGGAGGCTGAGCAGGGTTATGGACAACTACTGCTAATGCAACTTGTGTCAGGACATCTACAGGGGTGGACATCATGTTGTGCCACCAAGTCTAATCCTTAGAACAGACACTTATCCCATGAGGGATGTCCAAAAATTGTGGACGCCAATGACTCCCATTCTTTTGGCTTTATGAAAATGAGGGAAGGTTATGCATGCATGAGATACCTAGTTTGCAAGCCTGAGACTGCCTAGGGTGAGACTGCTTACTAGATATGGGTAGGGGGCACTATGTGCAGATATGGCTGGCCCAAACTAGCAGCCTGAGTATGGGTGGCTTTGGTAGACATTCAGCAAGAGGGGGTGGTGTGCTGTGGAGGGGATGATGGGTGTTCAATTATGTATCCAGGTGTGTAGGGGTTGGATGGCTCAGTTCAGGCCAGACCATTATGTGGGTGTGAGCCGGTACCATTTATGTACATGTGTATCACATATTTTAATCTTCATATGTTTGTGGGATTGTGTTCTGTAGTATGGCCTGTCAGGGTGTATTGGGGATGTGAATGTATGTTCTTTGGTTTCCTTTTTGATTCACCCACTGCTCCCTTGTACACCTCCAGTTCATCTATTGTACATCCAACCCAGTCTCCCCTTGGTGAATTATTACATTATCTGTCATCCCCCCCTAAGTCCACATACACACCATCCATCCCTTCTCTGGTTGCTAGCCCATGGCACATACAACCGTACACATTGCGTACTCTATGTATCTCTGGTACCAATATGGTTGTGAGAACAACCCTAGCATATTTGGTCTTCCACATGCTGTACTTCACGCACATAGGTACACACAAATACTTATCTTTCATGGCATGGTAGGTTGACCTGGGAAAACCCATTCATTTTTGTGCCATCCAGACAAGGATGACTCGGACCATGAATGGCCAGATATTAGGCGAATGCTCTAACCATTGGGTAGGCCTAGCAAAGGGCAGCAGCATGCAAACACGCTGCATTTCACTTCCACTTGGTATAAAAATCAACACTACAATGAAATACGGACATGGGGTTTTAAATGTAATAGTTCTAGGGAAGGGGGCTCAACATTCAGCTATGTGCTTGTGTGTTTACTCCTGTGATTTTATTTTGGTGTTCGCAGAACTCTCTTGTATGCTTTGCATACATTTCAGTATCCATGGACACTGACAGGAGTGATTACTATTAGAGGCAGGCTGTACTAGTCAGCATTTTAGGTTGCACGACTGTAGCCGACATGTTAACACCTCCATGCAGCACTTAAACATGCCCCCTGCACTCGCACACATTTCCTGTGGACGTTGCGGCAGCGAGCCTTCATTAATATGCATATGGTGCTGCTGCACCATCTCTATGCCACACGGTCAGCGCAAGGCTAATGCCGTCCTTGCGCCGAGCTTCATGAATCCCGGGGATAGACTTCCATATTTACAGTAGACATAACTTTAATGTCATCAGCAAATAGTTATTTTACTTCAATCCCTTTGTTAACTTAGGGTCCTTTTTTAGAAACAGTTCACTTAATGGGCATCCCAGCACAGCAAACGCCACTCTAGATAATATCAAGGTAGCACTACTGAATGCCAAAGGCATAAACAATAACATTTTGAACTTGAGGCCTTCCTTCATCTCAAAGATATCAGCATTTATGGAATTAATGAAACCCTGTTGTGCTGTAGTGATAGCACCCCCTGCATTCTGGTGTACAATTCCTTTCATGCATTCAGATCCATCAACAACTGTGGTAGAGCACTGGTATTCTTCCCTAGCAAATCTAGAAGTGGTTGAAAGTCCTAATTATACTCAGTAAAATTATTTATCAGATTATATACAATTCTACATTTCCAGCTAAGACCTCTTTAGTGCAAACAGAATTCCTTAACCAGTTTACAAAAGTTAACAATCAAACCCAGTACCTTTATTATGGGTGACTTCAACTATCTATCAACTGCACATAAACTAGCAAATGCATGCCACCAACAACGGAGATTTCTGGACTTTGAAAATGCCAATTCACTTGACCAAATTGTTCAACTACTCATTAGTGATATTACTCTTCCTTATCTCATCTTCACAAACATTTCTTCCAATTCTTACCTCTTCCCTAGTCAGATCTGATCCTGTCCCTGTGATCTACTCTATGATAACCTGCTTTGTGTCCCCTAATAATTCCTCTGCATTCATGGATTCCTCCTAAGCCAGTAATTTACTCTACTGATCATATTAATAATCACATCTAGAATAGCTCCCCCCATAAATCTTTTAACTGAGGCAGATGCCTACTACTCTGAATTTTATTCCCTCTTGGATAGATGCATTGGGGTATCCCGATCAATCTGGTGAAAACATAGTGGCAGATTTAAAATTAAACCCATATGGTGGAACTACCACATCAACAAACTCTATATTAAAAATAAAAAAAACTCCTGGCCATCAATAAGAGATATCTACTTCATCATTAGAAAAGGTATATAAATATGGAAAGTCTCTCAAACTTACTATGAGGAAGTGTACAACTAGCTATGAACCTAATGTTTGAGCTAATTCAAAACCCAGTCATAAGGCCTTTTTCAGCTACATCAGCTACATTAGGGAGTTTAGAAGTAATATATAATTCTGTATTGAACTTATTTCAAATGGCACCTCCTTTTCTGACCCCAAGAACATTGCTAATATTGTTGCAGACAATTTTTTCCAACTACAATCCACCATCCCTCCTCTCTGTTCCCTTCATTTTCCCTCTCACATCACTATTCCTGAGATATATTTGGACCAAGATAGCCCCTCTACTGACACAGAGAATAACAGGCCTATCAGTTTCACTTGCATTATTTGCAATGTTATGGAACGCAACAAATAAACTATGATATTGATGACTTTACATTCCCATATGCACACCAGTTCAGCTTTGTAAATGTTAGGTCATGTCTGCTTAACCTAGTCAAGTTTTTTGAAAGGGTTATTGAGGCCATGGATAAAAGGCATACAGTCCACTCTGCTAACATGGACCATGCCAAGACCTTTAACACTATCCCCATGCAGGGATTTTTGACAAACCCTCCCAATTCAACATTCACTCCAATGGAGCTCAGGAAGTTTGCACTGTAATTTCCAATGGGTGCAGCCTAAGCCTTTTGATAGAATCAAATTATGTCCTCACATTTCAAACAAATGTTCATATTTCTGGAACCATAGAAGTTATGAAAGAAGTATAAATGTCAAACTCTTCAGCACAAGCTATTTTTTATAGTGGTAGCATTTTTTTAGGATCTACATCTTAAACTGAACGTTATAAGTCACAGTAAACACTATTACATTTGTAATATTTTGTAAACAACTTACGATATCTCAGCAACCACTCAAGTTAAACACATTCTGTCAGCAGTATTTTATTCATATAGCTGATAACTTTCATATAAGGCTAAGGAGTTCTGCCTGTGTTACTTGGTTGTTGAGATATTTATAAAAATGTGAAAATTATATCTATATAAATGAATATCATAAAAACAACAGCTAAAATATATTTAACTACACTAGACAGAGGCCAAATATTAATGCACTTGAGTTTGCCACTGCATAAGTTTTAAAATGAAATATTTTAAAACCTTGTACATAACATGGTTTTGGAATAATTGATGCAAATGTGAACAAGCAATATTTGATGCCTAGAAGAGTCAGTAGGAGTTAACTGCAGATGCACCTGGAAACATCACTCAGATGTAATGAATTAACTCATGCACAATTTTCTGCTTATAAGGTTGTCTTTCTAACATAACCAATATAATTAAGACTGGGTGTATTTGTTTTAGACAGAAAAGAGCTTGTTCTGGACCCCCATCTCTTTGGTATACATGTCTATGATGTGAAAGTTGATAATAAGGGACTATGGATAACCAGGTTGCTAATAATTGCAAATTGAGGGTGTTTATCCAGTTTCATTCTGTTATTCAACTTTTCCATCAAGGGGTGGACCAAACAAATGTTTGGTGTAATAATCATGAGCTTACTCTAAAAACCAAGAAATACAGCATAGTTTCTTATAATAAATGTAACAACAGAACTGCTTAGCATATAAATAATATTCCACTTAAATTTGACCCAATTACCAGAGACTTGTTCCTACTCAGCAAAAGCTCCTCGTGGTCCTGCAGAGTGGTGCTAGCAGCAGAGAGACGTAAAAGAGAGACTGCTACTAGATATAAGTATTTTCTACTGCCTTTACTCTTGCAATTGCTTGTTCTTGCTGAAAAGCAAGTCTGAAACTGCTGTGTTAATTAGAAAAGCTTGTTTTTGCAATTTTTGCTACCTGCACTTGAAAATTGTTTGTTGTTGTTTAATTTAATTGTAGAGGCTGCTCACTCAAGTGCGCTAGCCTGTGTTAAGCATTTTACTGTATTTCCTGCTATCTGTCCTTAAAGAAAAAAAACAAAAAAAATCCTACTTTCCCCACCTTTTCTAACTAGAATAGACCTGATTTCAGGTTTGCGGAATCCGGACTTTAGCACAAGGTTCCTGTGTTGCCCATTTCCTTTTCTGGATAGGAGGAAGCTTCTCTGTTTACCAGTGGAAGTGGGGAGTTTTGAGCAGCCTATCTGTCCCTGAAGGAGTGGTCTCAGCCCAGAAACAAGTTGTTTATTGGCCGTTTTGGGCTAATTCCTAGCTCTTTCAAGTCCCCTGCTTAAAAACCCGCTTGGCGTGCATTTTGTGCTTGTTCCTACTCAGCAAAAGCTCCTAATGGTCCTGCAGAATGGTGCTAGGAGCAGAGAGATGTAAAAGAGTGACTGCTACTTGATATAAATATTTTCTACTGTCTTTACTCTTGCAATTGCTTGTTCTCACTGAAAAGCGAGTCTGAAACTGCTGTGTTAATTAGAAAAGCTTGTTTTTGCAATTTTTGCTACCTGCACTTGAAAATCATTTGTTGTTGTTTAATTTAATTGTAGAGGCTGCTCACTCAAGTGCGCTAGCCTGTGTTAAGCATTTTACTGTGTTTCCTGCTGTCTGTCCTTAAAAAAGAAAAAAAATATCCTACTTTCCCACCTTTTCTAACTAGAATAGTCCTGATTTCAGATTTGTTGGAATCCAGAATTTAGTACAAGGTTCCTGTATTGCCCATTTCCTTACTTGGATAGGAGGAAGCTTCTCTGTTCACCAGTGGGAGTGGGGAAATTTGAGCAGCCTAACTGTCCCTGAAGGAGTGGTCTCGGCCCAGAAACAAGTTGTTTATTGGCCGTTTTGGGCTAATTCCTAGCTCTTTCCAGTCTCCTGCTTAAAAACCCGCTTGATGCATTTTTTGTGCTTTTCCTACTCAGCAAAAGCTCCTCGTGGTCCTGCAGAGTGGTGCTAGCAGCAGAGAGATGTAAAAGAGTGACTGCTACTTAATATAAGTATTTTCTACTGACTTTACTCTTGCGATTAGTTGTTCTCTCTGAAAAGTGAGTTTAAAACTGCTGTGTTAATTAAAAAAGCTTGTGTTTGCAATTTTTGCTACCTGCACTTGAAAATCGTTTGTTGTTGTTTAATTTAATTGTAGAGGCTGCTCACTCAAGTGCACTAGCCTGTTTTAAGCATTTTACTGTGTTTCCTGCTATCTGTCCTTAAAAAAGAAAAAAAAAATCCTACTTTCCTGCCTTTTCTAACTAGAATAGTCCTGATTTCAGGTTTGCTGGAATCTTAGTACAAAGTTCCTGTGTTGCCCATTTCCTTACTTAATAGGAGGAAGCTTCTCTGTTCACCAATGGGCGTGGGAAGCTTTGTGCAGCCTATCTGTCCCTGAGGGAGTGGTCTCAGCCCAGAAACAAGTTGTTTATTGGCCGTTTTGGGCTAATTATTAGCTCTTTCAAGTCCCCTGCTTAAAAACCCACTTGGCATGTTTTTTGTGTTTGTTCCTACTCAGCAAAAGCGCCTCGTGGTCCTGCAGAGTGGTGCTAGCAGCAGAGAGACATAAAAGAGTGACTGCCAGTTGATATAAGTATTTTCTACTGCCTTTACTCTTGCGATTGCTTGTTCTCGCTGAAAAGCCAGTCTGAAACTGCTGTGTTAATTAGAAAAGCTTGTTTTTGCAATTTTTGCTACCTGCACTTGAAAATCTTTTGTTGTTTAATTTAATTGTATAGGCTGCTCATTCAAGTGCACTAGCCTGTGTTAAGCATTTTACTGTGTTTCCTGCTATCTGTCCTTAAAAAAGAAAAAAAAAAAAAAATATCCTACTTTCCCGCCTTTTCTAACTAGAATAGTCCTGATTTCAGGTTTGCTGGAATCCGGACTTTAGTACAAGGTTCCTGTGTTGCCCATTTCCTTACTTGGATAGGAGGAAGCTTCTCTGTTCACCAGTGGAAGTAGGGAGCTTTGAGCAGCCTATCTGTCCCTGAAGGAGTGGTCTCAGCCCAGAAACAAGTTGTTTATTGGCCGTTTTGGGCTAATTCCTAGCTCTTTCAAGTCCCCTGCTTAACAACCCACTTGGCGCAGTTTTTGTGCTTGTTCCTACTCAGCAAAAGCTCCTCGTGGTCCTGCAGAGTGGTGCTAGCAGCAGAGAGACGTAAAAGAGTGACTGCTAGTTGATATAAGTATTTTCTACTGCCTTTACTCTTGCGATTGCTTGTTCTCACTGAAAAGCGAGTCTGAAACTGCATTATTAATTAGAAAAGCTTGTTTTTGCAATTTTTGCTACCTGCACATGAAAATCATTTCTTGTTGTTTAATTTAATTGTAGAGGCTGCTCACTCAAGTGTGCTAGCCTGTGTTAAGCATTTTACTGTGTTTCCTGCTATCTGTCCTTAAAAAAGAAAAAAAAAAAATATCCTACTTTCCCGCCTTTTCTAACTAGAATAGTCCTGATTTCAGGTTTGCTAGAATCCGGACTTTACTACAAGGTTCCTGTGTTTCCATTTCCTTACTTGGATAGGAGGAAGCTTCTCTATTCACCAGTGGGAGTGGGGAGCTTTGAGCAGCCTATCTGTCCCTGAAGAAGTGGTCTCAGCCCAGAAACACGTTGTTTATTGGCCGTTTTGGGCTAATTCCTAGCTCTTTCAAGTCCCCTGCTTAAAAACCTGCTTGGCGCAGTTTTTGTGCTTTTTCTACTCAGCAAAAGCTCCCCGTGGTCCTGCAGAGTGGTGCTAGCAGCAGAGAGACATAAAAGAGTGACTACTACTTGATATAAGTATTTTCTACTGCCTTTACTCTTGCGATTGCTTGTTCTCACTGAAAAGCCAGTCTGAAACTGCTGTGTTAATTAGAAAAGCTTGTTTTTGCAATTTTTGCTACATGCACTTGAAAATCATTTGTTGTTGTTTAATTTAATTGTAGAGTCTGCTCACTCAAGTGCGCTAGCCTGTGTTAAGCATTTTACTGTGTTTCCTGCTGTCTGTCCTTAAAAAAAAAAAAAAAACCCAAAAAAATCCTACTTTCCCGCCTTTTCTAACTAGAATAGTCCTGATTTCAGGTTTGCTGGAATCCAGACTTTAGTACAAGGTTCCTGTGTTGCCCATTTTCTTGCTTGGATAGGAGGAAGCTTTTTTGTTCACCAATGGGAGTGGGGAGCTTTGAGCAGCCTATCTGTCCCTGAAGGAGTGGTCTCAGCCCAGAAACAAGTTGTTTATTGGCCGTTTTGGGCTAATTCCTAGCTCTTTCAAGTCCCCTGCTTAAAAACCTGCTTGGCGTGGTTTTTGTGCTTGTTCCTACTCAGCAAAAGCTCCTTGTGGTCCTGCAGAGTGGAGCTAGCAGCAGAGAGATGTACAAGAGTGACTGCTAGTTGATATAAGTATTTTCTACTGCCTTTACTCTTGCAATTGCTTGTTCTCACTGAAAAGCGAGTCTGAAACTGCATTATTAATTAGAAAAGCTTGTTTTTGCAATTTTTGCTACCTGCACATGAAAATAATTTTTTGTTGTTTAATTTAATTGTAGAGGCTGCTCACTCAAGTGCACTAGCCTGTGTTAAGCATTTTACTGTGTTTCCTGCTATCTGTCCTTAAAAAAGAAAAAAAAACCCCAAAAAATCATACTTTCCCACCTTTTCTAACTAGGAGAGTCCTGATTTCAGGTTTGCTAGAATCCGGACTTTAGTACAAGGTTCCTGTGTTGCCCATTTTTTTACTTGGATAGGAGGAAGCTTCTCTGTTCACCAGTGGGAGTGGGGAGCTTTGAGCAGCCTATCTGTCCCTGAAGGAGTGGTCTCAGCCCAGAAACACGTTGTTTATTGGCCATTTTGGGCTAATTCCTAGCTCTTTCAAGTCCCCTGCTTAAAAACCTGCTTGGCGCAGTTTTTGTGCTTTTCCTACTCAGCAAAAGCTCCTCGTGGTCCTGCAGAGTGGAGCTAGCAGCAGAGAGATGTAAAAGAGTGACTGCTACTTGATATAAGTATTTTCTACTGCCTTTACTCTTGCGATTGCTTGTTCTCGCTGAAAAGCCAGTCTGAAACTGCTGTGTTAATTAGAAAAGCTTGTTTTTGCAATTTTTGCTACCTGCACTTGAAAATCATTTGTTGTTTAATTTAATTGTAGAGGCTGCTCATTCAAGTGCGCTAGCCTGTGTTAAGCATTTTACTTTGTTTCCTGCTATCTGTCCTTAAAAAAGAAAAAAAAAAACAAAAAAAAATATCCTACTTTCCCGCCTTTTCTAACTAGAATAGTCCTGATTTCAGGTTTGCTGGAACTGGACTTTAGTACAAGGTTCCTGTGTTGCTCATTTCCTTACTTGGATAGGAGGAAGCTTCTCTGTTCACCAGTGGAAGTGGGGAGCTTTGAGCAGCCTATCTGTCCCTCAAGGAGTGGTCTCAGCCCAGAAACACATTGTTTATTGGCCGTTTTGGGCTATTTCCTAGCTCTTTCAAGTCCCCAGCTTAAAAACCCGCTTGGCACAGTTTTTGTGCTTTTCCTACTCAGCAAAAGCTCCTCGTGGTCCTGCAGAGTGGTGCTAGTAGCAGAGAGACATAAAAGAGTGACTGCTACTTGATATAAATATTTTCTACTGCCTTTACTCTTGCGATTGCTTGTTCTCGCTGAAAAGCCAGTCTGAAACTGCTGTGTTAATTAGAAAAGCTTGTTTTTGCAATTTTTGCTACCTGCACTTGAAAATCATTTGTTGTTGTTTAAATTAATTGTAGAGGCTGCTCACTCAAGTGCGCTAGCTTGTGTTAAGCATTTTACTGATTTTACTGCTATCTGTCCTTAAAAAAGAAAAAAACCCCCAAAATATCCTACTTTCCTGCCTTTTCTAACTAGAATAGTCCTGATTTCAGGTTTGCTGGAATCTGGACTTTAGTACAAGGTTCCTGTGTTGCCCATTTCTTTACTTGGATAGGAGGAAGCTTCTCTGTTCACCAGTGGAAGTGGGGATCTTTGAGCAGCCTATCTGTCCCTGAAGGAGTGGTCTCAGCCCAAAAACAAGTTGTTTATTGGCCGTTTTGGGCTAATTCCTATCTATTTCAAGTCCCTTGCTTATAAACCCGCTTGGCAAGGTTTTTGTGCTTGTTCCTACTCAGCAAAAGCTCCTTGTGGTCCTGCAGAGTGGTGCTAGCAGCAGAGAGACGTAAAAGAGTGACTGCCAGTTGATATAAATATTTTCTACTGCCTTTGCTCTTGCGATTGCTTGTTCTCACTGAAAAGTCAGTCTGAAACTGCTGTGTTAATTAGAAAAGCTTGTTTTTGCAATTTTTACTACCTGCACTTGAAAATCTTTTGTTGTTTAATTTAATTGTAGAGGCTGCTCATTCAAGTGCACTAGCCTGTGTTAAGCATTGTACTGTGTTTCCTGCTATCTGTCCTTAAAAAAGAAAAAAAAAACAAAAAAATATCCTACTTTCCCGCCTTTTCTAACTAGAATAGTCCTGATTTCAGGTTTGCTGGAATCTGGACTTTAGTACAAGGTTCCTGTGTTGCCCATTTCCTTACTTGGCTAGGAGGAAGCTTCTCTGTTCACCAGTGGAAGTAGGGAGCTTTGAGCAGCCTATCTGTCCCTGAAGGAGTGGTCTCAGCCCAGAAACAAGTTGTTTATTGGCCGTTTTCGGCTAATTCCTACCTCTTTCAAGTCCCCGGCTTAAAAACCTGCTTGACACAGCTTTTGTGCTTTTTCTACTCAGCAAAAGCTCCTCATGGTCCTGCAGAGTGGTGCTAGCAGCAGAGAGACGTAAAAGAGAGACTGCTACTAGATATAAGTATTTTCTACTGCCTTTACTCTTGCAATTGCTTGTTCTTGCTGAAAAGCCAGTCTGAAACTGCTGTGTTAATTAGAAAAGCTTGTTTTTGCAATTTTTGCTACCTGCACTTGAAAATCATTTGTTGTTGTTTAATTTAATTGTAGAGGCTGCTCACTCAAGTGTGCTAGCCTGTGTTAAGCATTTTACCGTGTTTCCTGCTATCTGTCCTTAAAAAAGAAAAAAAAATCCTACTTTCCTGCCTTTTCTAACTAGAATAGTCCTGATTTCAGGTTTGCTGGAATCCGGACTTTAGTACAAGGTTCCTGTGTTGCCCATTTCCTTACTTGGATAGGAGGAAGCTTCTCTGTTCACCAGTGGGTAATTCCTAGCTCTTTCAAGTCCCCTGCTTAAAAACCCACTTTAGCGCAGGTTTGCGGGATCTTGCACTCAGCACAGCATTGGGCAGCGCCGCCTAAACACATTTAAACTATTACCAGCTCCATAACGTCTTCTCTTCACTTTGTCCCTTAAAACTGATCAAAATTTCAAAGGAAACACTCTATCTTCATTTCAAGCCTTGCACTTGCTCTGATAAGTAATCTTATAGTAAATCACCAATAAACGTAAGCACTATACCCTCTTATACTCTTTTTAAGTACTTGACTCCCTATAGATCCTTTCTGATCAGTTT
The DNA here is from genome assembly GCF_019279795.1 of Protopterus annectens. Taxonomy (NCBI): domain Eukaryota; kingdom Metazoa; phylum Chordata; order Ceratodontiformes; family Protopteridae; genus Protopterus; species Protopterus annectens. The sequence goes on along the minus strand of NC_056737.1, from coordinate 1,604,356,079 downwards.
AAAAGTAGTTCTTTATACTATCCTGACATGTCCACAGGTCAGTTTCGGATATACTCTCCAGTCCAGCTGGTGAATCTGGGAATTTTGAGGCAATGTTACAACTGCCTTATCTACAAAGCCACCCTCTCCTCCTCCCAACAAGCTCCAATATATGTGAGAGATGCAACTATATAGCCAAACTGGAGGCTGAGCTCTCTCAGCCCAGGACTGGCACAGTCAGTCAGAAGGAGAAGGTAACCACACACACCACAAAGCCAGTCTCACATAGACCTATCGCAAAAGCAAATCAAACACATAAACACACAAAAACATACTTGGAGGCTCTAAATAAAAATCTGCCCAATCAGCAGAGACCGCCAAAGCAGACATCCAAGCAGCTGCTACTCCAAAACAATACCCACGTATCACATAGTTCACAAAGTCATTGTGCCACACAGTCACAGCCCTTAAGGCTAAACAACACGCCTAATACACTTGTAATAGGTGACTCTATTGTCAGACACACTGACGTCCCACTCATCAGGCTGAACAAGGAGAAGGTCACTGTAAGCTGCCTGTCGGGTGCCAGGATCCGCCACATAACACAAGCACTCAGGTCACTCCAAAGCAAGTACAAATATGACTCTGTCATTGTCCATGCTGGTGTGAATGACCTGAGATGTACCTCCCTGGACTACATGAAAAGAGACATAGAGGAGCTCTCTGATCATGTAGCCCAGGCCAGTATGACCCTGACCTTGAGTAGCATCTTACCCTCACCAAGAATCATGCCACAGTACAAAGACAAAATGATCAATTTTAACAATTGGTTAAAGTATTGGTGTCATTCAAAGGGGATCACCTGTCACCCCTGGGCTTTCGAATACTGGCTAAGGCTCTTGCCACCCCCATAGTGCCTTTTTTAGGCAAGGCTCAAAAGACAAACCCACCTCCATAAACAACTCAAGGAAAAAGAAACTAAGGGTAATGCTGCTCAACACCATAATTCTAAACCTCAAGATGCATGCACTCGAGGCTCTCCTCAGTATGGAGAATATCGATATCTGTGCAGTAACAGAAACCTGGTTCAAGGCTCTCGAGAGCACCCCAGCACTACCAGGTTATACCTCATACCATGTATTTCGGCCCCAAAACTCAGATCGAACCACAAAAGGAGGGGGAGTATCCATATTCATCAAAGATACCCACACCTCCAGGTTAGTGGCACTGCATGAAGCATCGGAGACCATCCATGTGCAACTAACAGTGGGTAAAACTGCCTTTCAGTTTGTAGCCTGCTACAGACCACCCTCCCAAACTCAGGAACCCCACTCGGCTTTCCTGAGAACACTGGAGAATATGAAGGTCTCTCCAAACACCATTATATTGGGTGACTTCAACTACCCAAACATAGACTGGGAGCACTACTCAAGCCTCAACACCTTCACCCAACGGTTCATAGAATTTATAAATTCAAATGCTATGGAACAACTGGTCACCACTCCCACAAGAGGGGAAAACATATTGGACCTGATCATCACCAACATGGGGAATCTATGTTCCATACCAGAGGTATACCCCTCTTTGGTAAGATCTGACCATAAAATAATCTCACTGGGCATCGATATCCGGTCGCCACCCCCAGAAAATGAAATCACGGTGAAGAACTTCTCAAAAGCAGACTTCACACTTCTCAAAACCGAGGTGGAATCCTTCAAAACCCCTGGGCCAGTGGAAAATATGGCCCAAACCACAGAATCCTTTACTAAAGCATTCTATGTACACCTACATGAATGCATGGATCGTGCTATCCCATATAAAACCAAGACTCACTCCACCAAAGGCAGGAGACCTGTCTGGTGGACCCCAGCCATAAATAAGCTATACAACAGAAGGAGGAAGCTACTACATGATAGAGTAAAATCCCAAAAAAGGGAAGGCGTCTCTGATCAGTACTAGCAAAAAACTATGATCCCTCATAAAATCATCTAAGGCCAGCTTCGAAAGACAAATTGCACAAGACGCTAAAGATAATCACAAGGCCTTTTTTAGTTATGTCAGGAACCTGGGTGGAAACTCCTAGATATGCTCGAAGTTAGTGCAAAATGACAAAAAATACACTGAACCCACAGACATTGCCAACATCCTGGCAGACAGGTTCAGTGCAAACCCCACCTTCCCCCCCAAAAGAGCAATTGTCTATCCCAACAGAGTGTAGCCTCTCTGACATCACAGAGGCACAGGTGAGAGCTGCCTTCTCCAAAGTAAAAAACACAGCATCAATGGGACCGGACGGTGTCCCAGGCTGTCTTACATGAGCTCCAAGAAGAACTGAACCTTCACATAAATTCGCTGTTCAATCTCAGCCTTACTACAGGATATGTACCCAAGGAATGGCGTACAGCAACAGTGGTCCCACTCCGCAAAGGTGGTGCCACAACGGACCCCGGGAACTATCGACCTATAAGCCTGATTAGCCTGGTCTGGAAAGCTATGGAGTGTATCATCATGGAACTCATAAACAAAGACATTGGGAACCTCCAAACACTGGATCCTACCCAGTTCGGCTTTGTTAAGGGTAGATCTTGCCTCTTGAACCTGGTCAACTTCTTTGAAACAGTCACCAAGGCCATAGATGAAGGGAAGGTAGTCCACACAGCCTACCTGGACCTCACAAAAGCCTTCGACACAATACCCCACTCGGGCATCATAAATAAGCTCATCAGATTAAATATCAACCCCTATGTCACAAGATGGATTGCAAACTAGCTCAGGGATAGAACCCACATGGTCAGAATTGCAGGTGCCATGTCTGACTCTAAACCAGTTACAAGCGGCATCCCACAAGGCTCAGCCCTGGGACCTCTCTTGTTTGGTATATATTTCTCAGAGGTACATGCTAACACAGGAGGACTATGGCTGACCAAGTTCGCAGATGACTGCAAACTGGGTGCTATAATCGACTCGCCGACTGACACAAGCATCCTCCAAAGGGGTTTCACAGAGACAGATAACTGGTGCCAGAGCCATGGCCTAAAACTAAATGCCAAAAAGTGCATAGTCATCCCCTTTGGAAAAAACAAAGTGCCCACAAATTACCACATAGGTGGTAATCCATTAAGTATGGAAGAAGTAATTAGGGATTTGGGGACCCAAGTAGATAGCAATCTCTCCTTCGTCAATCACGTTGCCAAAGTGGTTAGAAAGACCTTCTATATAGCTCACCTTATCACGAAAGGGTTCACATCTAGATCAAGAGAGGTCATTGTGCCCCTCTACTCATCACTTATCAGGCCCATAATTGAATACAATGCCCCATTTGGGATGTACCTTACCCAACACCAGCAGCAACTGGAAAGACTCCAAAAGTACCTCACCAAGAGGATCAAGGGACTCAAACAGATGCCCTACTCAGTTAAGCTAAAGAAACTCCAGTTCTACTCAGTTTCTTACTGCCTACTCAGAGGCGATCTGTGCCTGACGTATAAAGCCATGTCCAACCCTGAATTAATGGACATGCGCCACCTCAGGAAATACAAATTCCTTAGAGCTACATGCTCCAGGGACCTAAACCTCAGCACATAAATAAATAGGTCATGCTGGAGGGACAGATTCATATCCCAGAGGCTCCCCTCACTCTGGAACAAAATCCCAATCCATGTTAGGCAGAGCCCCTCATTGACCGAGAAAACTTGACGAATGGATGGAAGATCGTAGGTTTACTCCTAGGATCTCTTCTGTGTCCCTACTAGACAGAGGCACAGTAAACTAAACTTAAAAGGGCTATTCTTCTGTGACCTACTATACAAAGGCACAGTCAGCTAATCTAAAAGGGTGGCGAAAGCCAAACACACTTTGGCTAGGCTTATAAATGCCCTAGGGCAGATACCCTAGTATCAATCTATGAACCTATGAACCTATGAACTTAGGCACATATGTTGATAATGGATAGTTGTTTTATCAGAATGTCTCTGGCATGGTTAGAAAATCCTTCTACCTTGTGCAACTTATCCATTGCTGTATCTCCTCAAAGTCCAAAGAAGTTATATTCTCATTTTATTCCTCCCTTATTAGGCCCCTCATTGAATACAATGCACCGTTCAGCATGTATGTTGCTAAGCATCTAAACAAGCTTGAGAGGTCTCTTCTGTGTCATACAGGCTCCCAAGGAGCAATTTTTGCTCAGACTTTCATGCTATGAATGACTTTGCACTCTTCACTTAAAATAGAACAAGTGGTGAGGCAAAAAACTGCTCTAGAGATCTAAACCTATACTATCTCATCAGCAGTAACAGATATTGGATGTGAAATTTCAATAGTCCGAATCCACAATCACCGAAGACACTTTAACAAAAGCGCTTTCGCCGAAAAAGCAGTTTAGTTAAAGTGTGTTAAAAAAAAATAAGACAATAAATCTACTTTTATGCAGGGGGGGCAAGCCCCCCTGCACCCCCCACACCCCCCTACTTTAATAGTCTCACTCCAATATTGCACTACACTGAGGAAAAGGGAATATTCCCTTATCCGCACTGTAGTATGATCTCCACAACAGTCATTCCCCCACGACTCCCTCTAGCTGCAAGCATACTTCCGCAAAAGTGCTTTTTCGGTAAAAAGCACTTTCGCGGAAGTATGCCCGGCTGTTTGTGCATCGGTGAAAAGTTCCTTTGGGGATCAGTACTGATCCCAATGTGATAGAGACCTAACCCAATGTATCTCCCATTTCTGAAATAGGCTACCCTAACAACTTTCACAACCAGTCTAAATGGTTGGATGGTTGATTGACTGCAGATTTTCACTGGGGATATGAAGTGAATATGTACTTAATGGGGGTCATTGCTTCTCTCCCAACAGTATTGGGTGATGACCCTTTGAGTGGTCTCTGTAACAATAAATTAGTAAGAACCTATGACCCTATAAACCTATATATGTTCTTGAGCTATGGAACTTTACATTTCACAGTACAAAGCACATCTAAACCTTCTCCCTGCACGATGCTACAAAAATCTGTAAAGTCTGATATACACAAATGAAAAATAAATGCATTCCTCTTGCATCTGTTATCACATTTAATAATTATTAATAATATTTAATAATAATTACTAATGTACCACACTAACTGCATTTTAATGCTGAGTCATGTTATTAAGAAAGAAAGTATTTAGTATATTTATCCAGTTTAACAGTACAATCACATTCTCATATGGACCTTGTGACACATTCTATTTAATCTGAGGAAGTATTAATGCTAAGAAGTTACAGGACAAATGTAAATCAGAAACATAAAAGAATGTGTTTGCTCATATCCTAACTTCCATGAAGTATTAATGTTCCTGCTTCTCACTAAGTAGTTTGTATTATGATCTAAATTGTTCTTCTCCAGTGTCAATTTTTGTCCAGAGATACCTCCTGCCTTTGTTTTATCCTGAGCTGAGGGGAACTGAGATGTATGAAAGGCCTTTGACAGCCAGGGTGCTTTCCATGGTTCTGAACCATGTTTCCATGATTGCAAATATGTCTGTATTCTCCAGGGTGAAGAGTGCCATCAGGAATTCCAGCTTTTTATTTAGACTCCTAGCATTAATCAGGAGTACCTGTAGGTAGTCTTGAGTGATTTTTGTCATGTTGGAGCATTTAACATTTTGGCACAGCCTAAAAAGGCACCTTGTGAACAATGTTTTTGCCAGTATCCAACAGCCAAGTGGTGACAGGTGCAAACCCTCTATGGCAGAGCATCATGGTTTGTCAATCATGTCTCCCCAGGCTGACAGACATTGAATCCTCCTTGTTCTGACACCAGAAACTAAGCCAATTATTGAAGTCAATCATTTTTGTTGTGACACCAGAAACTAAGCCAATTGTTGAAGTCAATCATTTTTTGCTGGTACTGTGTCATCATCATTGGTGAAGGTAAGATGCTACTCAAGGCTAGATTCATTCCTGCCTGGGACAGATATTCAGGGAGCTCCATCTTGTCTCTCTTCATATAGTCTAGTGAGATAATTCTTAGGTCATGTATACTCACATGGACTATGAACGTGTCATACTGGTACTTGTAGTTTAAAGACCTAAGTGTATTCTGATCTGGCAGATCCTGTCACCAGACAGACAGCTCACTGTGATCTTCTCCTTGTTTAATCTGGTAAGGGGAACATCAGTATGGAAACCCCAATAACTAGAATGTTTGGCTGTATGGTGTGTTGCCTTATGGGCTTGGAAGTGGGACTAATATGATTTTCAGAGTTATGTGTTGTTTGAGGTGCTGTCTTTTTTGACTGTGAGTTGGGCCACTAAGAGATGCTTTAGGAGGTCTTGGAGGCTTGAGCAGATTACTGGTGAGTACTTTTACATATGTGGAGCTATGTGTTTGTTCCTTAGTGTTGGTAGTGAATGTTTTGGGCATAACGCTGACAACCTGGTTTGCATTTTTCATGTGTGTATATGAGAACTTTGCCTCCAATGACATTGTGTATCTACATCTCTCACACACTGTATTTGTATGTTCTAAAATTAAATGGTTGTCAGTAAACATGAGGCAGTTACTACACTGCCTCAGGATGTCCATATCCACAAGGCCAGAAGCAGAGATGACAGGGAAGCACCTATCCATTATACCAGATCCTTAGTAGATGGGAAGGAGTAGGAGAGAGTCACATAAAGTGAAAGTGTTTAGTAGCATACTATTAAATGACCAGCAGTGGTGCTGTGCTCTGTGCAAACTGGCAGCTGTTCGAACAGCTATGAATAATGGGAGACCATGGAGAGCATGTCCTATACAGGATTTTAAACTGGAGAAGTTTCCTTAATATACAAGGGACAGGAAGTTTGCATGATGCACAAATGTGAGGCTTTTATACCAGCAGGATGAAATGCTTTTATAGAGTTAAGCCCTCAGGCCAATCAGATAAAAACACAATAAGCCTTCCACCAGCAGTTCCCAACTAGAATGAATTGAATCAGCCCTCTACTCCCACCAGAGTGCAAAAAAACCCCTATTAATATAAAACAAACTGGTTTTGAGCTCAAGGGCAGTAACAAATGCTTTGCAACAAAAGGCAGAACTCCTGCAGTATCAGGAGTCTTTGGAAATACGTTCACAAAACCTGAGAAATGTTCCCAAATACAGAAAATATATGCAAATGTAGGAGAACTTCCAGAAATACAGAAACATTTTTCAAAACTTAGAAATATTGTGACAAACTCAGGAGAACTTTGGAAAACTCAGAATGGCTTTTGATGTATCACAGTAGGTTAGGAAATATCAGAATACTGTTAAAAATGAAGTAACAAATGGGTGGTGTTTCTTTAATAAGTGCAGGCTAAAACAGTGGTAAATTCAACCAAATCAATAAATGCAGCACAGAACTGTTAAATAGCACTGAGACAGAGCAGTGCAAAAAAAATGCTTATATCAGCTTTGTAGGTCCACAGATAGTTTTAGATTAACTCAGTGTCTTGTAATCATAGAAGTCTAAGCCAGGCACAGTGAAGCTCTTAGGAATAGCCTGCATTTGTACTTTCTGTGAATATCAGGACTGAGTTTCAATGTATGTTTTAATTACTCTGACTTCAAACAAGATACACATTACCCTTTCAGGCAGTGGGATCAAGACTGGATGAGTCATAGTGACATATGGCATTATTACTTGTTTTTGTAAACCATCTGAATGTCTTAGTTGTATTTACCCTTTTACACCTTTCCCCTGCTTCAGCTAAAGGTGTGATGTTTCTTGTTATTCATGTCTATGTTGTCCAGCCAAATGTGAATAACAATATTGAGTTTAGTGACTTATTGCCATTAGTCTCATAGCATTACAGATGTTGTTACAAATTCCATTAGGAAAAATGAAAGATTTCAAGGAAAGCCAAAATGGTGTGCAGGTAGACCTACAGTCAGGTACAAATAAGAAATAAATGAAGAATGATTTATGTAATTTTTTCTTCATACATGGAATTGCAAAAGTCAGATCAAAGGGGAGAAAACACAGTCATTTAAGAAGCACTTGATATTTGGATTCAGCTGTATTTTAGGTCTGTTTTTAAAGTAGGATTGTATATGCCGAACTGAATTCAGGGTCCCCAATTCATTAAAAATGCAAAATCAGATAAAGAGCCACAGTTGGTGTGTTTTTATATTTTATGCGGTCTGCAATTAAGCAACCATCTTACTCATTCATCATGTCCGACATCAGATTAAGTCAATTTTTTTAAATAAACGTCATTCTGATACACTAGGTTAATTGAAATAAAATAAATAAATATACATACTAAAACTATAACATTGATGATAAATACACATAAAACCATAAAATATGCAAAAGCTTGCAGACTAAAGTAGTGTAAACATTGGGATTCAAGCCACTGGGAATGCAAAAGTTGTCTAAAGTAAATAAAAAAGCTTGTGTCTAGATGTGATTTAAGATATTTTTTGAAAGACAAGATAGTAGATCCATTTCCACACAAGGAAGCAGACTGCCATATGGCAAGGGCCGTGAAGGAGCTCATCTTCAAACTCACTGTTGTCAGTTATAGCTTGGGAGTTTGGAGCAGTCCATTTCTTGTTGAGTGAAACTAAGTAAGCAGGTGGTAGTATTTATAAATTTATGTATTTAATTAATTAATTAATTTATTTATTATATTTATTATCTTTCAAAGTCTGTACAGTAAACCAGTTCTACATTGTGAAGGATATTAACTTATAAGCATTACTTTGCAGATGATTCACCATCTAACTGAAAACAATCAAAGCTGCAGTAAACAATGGTAGATTGAGGTGGGAGGATGGCATAAAGGGGTGGGAGGTTGGCATAATGGTTAAGGTGTTCACCTTAGAGGTACAATGTGCAGGGTTTGATTCTTGCTTAAGGTAATTTGCTACACTTAAAATGGTGCACAAGGGCAGTTAGCCTAGTACTAATCTATGAATCTATGAATCTATGAACCTATTGGTCAGTCTTAGATATCCACGTCAATGGCTTGACTGCCATACTCTGCTCTGCATGAAGTAGATGAGTGCATGTAACTTATCTGTAGGTAGGCCATTATGAAAGCTATTGTAATACCCTAATCCTAATGACATCTGGGCATATACCGTCATTGCTGATAATAAGATGATTTTTATCCTGGCTTTGTTACTCTGATGGAAAAATAACAATCTTACAGTGGCTGACAACTTCTCATTGCCAGGAAACTGTCATAAGTGTCCTGAATCTTGTGTCCTTTTGTGTCCCCTTTTTCAACCTTTTATTAGGAGTGTCTCGGGCAACCAGATGCATTACAGCTATGGATGCCAGATTGTGCAGCACAGCAGACAGTATATCAGGAATGATGATTCAACTGACAAGTAGAGCTATGAGTTATTAGGATACTATTAATAACAGCCCAAGGAAATAGACCATAAACCCTCCAAAACCAACATGAACATAACCTCAAGAGATTTTGGGGAGCAATCAACTCCCTACGCCATCCTGGAACTAACCATAATCTTTGCCAAACCCTGAAAATACACCCTCTGAATTAGCCTCACTCTTTAATTCTTATATCATTGACACCATCATTAAACTTACTACTACATTCCCACCCATCACCACAGACCCATTAAACCCTACACTAGTACATACACCATCTATTACAATACCCACTTTCACACTCTCCCCCCATACCTACCTCTACTATACAAAAGCTTCTTCATAAACTAAAACCATGCACCAATGCCCCTGATAACCTACCTGCAGAATTCTTACAATTATCAGCCTCCTCCATAGCATATCCCATCAGCATTCTTATCAATAGGTCCATTCAGGAATCTAGTATACCTGATATCTGGAAAAAAGGCATACATTCTCCCACTTCAAAAAGGAGGAAACAACTCTGACATCTCTGACTTCCGACCTATCACTATCCTTTCCCCCATCTTAAAAATACTTGAGAAATGCATTCACACCCAGCTTCTTAGTTATCTGGTTAATCATCAACTCCTTTCCTCCACTCAACATGGCTTTAGGCCAAGGCATAGCACCAATACCACCCTCATTTCCATCCTGGATACAGTAAATAGAGCTCTGTATGGTGGATCCATAGTTTCTGCACTCTTTCTTGATCTATCTAAAGCATTCAACACATTTTCCCACCCCCATTACTAAACTCTCCAACCTTGACATCTCTCCCCCATCCTTCATTGATTCCACAATTATCACTGCAATAGGCAACAATCTACCATCTGGCAGCACTCCTCCTTCACTTTCATCAATTCTAATACAGGAGTACCCCAGGGATCTATACTGGGTCCCCTTTTATTTAGTATAATCATCAGTGACTTCCACACTTCTCTCAACCATAGTACTGTTATCCAATATGCAGATGACTCTACTATAATCTGCCCTTCTAAACCTGTCTCTACACTACAGCAACTTACCCAAGATGCATTTACCTCAACTGAATCCCGGATGTCACAAAACCATCTCGCCCTTAATCCCAATAAAACTAAACTCCTAATATTTACCCCCAAAAAATCAAGTCAGATTGAGAAGTCTGAATTCTTTATTCAATCACAAAATACTACTACTACTGGCGTGGTTCCCAGTACCAAATTGCTTGGTGTCACCACTGACAACAACTTAAACTTTGACCTTCGTATCTATAACATAGGTTCATAGGTACATAGGTTCATACTAGGCTATCTGCCCTAGGGCATTTATAAGCCTAGCCAGAGTGTGTTTGGCTTTCGCCACCCATTTTAAATTAATTTTGCTATGCCCTTTTTCGAGGTTAGTATACTGTGCCTCTGTCTAACAGTGACACAGAAGTGATACCCGGGGTAAACCTACAATCTCCCATCCACTCATCAAGATTCCTCTTGAAGAGAGTCAATGAGGGACTCTGCCTAACCTGGACTGGGATTTTATTCAAGAGTGAAGGGAGCCTCTGGGTTATGAATCTGCCCTCCAGCATGTCCTATTTATTTCAGTGCTGAGGTTCAAGTTTCTCGAGCGAGTAGCTCGATGGGATTTGGATTTTCTGAGGTGCAGCATGTCCATTAATTCCGGGTTGGACATGGCTTTATACATCAGGCACAGATCGCCTCTGAGCAGGCGGTATGCCACTGAGTAGAGCTGGAGTTTCTTTAACCTGGCAGCATATGGCATCTGTTTGAGCCCTTTGATCCTCTTGGTGAGGTACTTTTGGGGTCTTTCCAGTTGCTGCAGGTGTCTGGTAAGGTACATCCCAAAAGGGGCATTGTACTCAATTATGGGCCTGATGAGGGATGAGTAAAGAGGCACGATGACCTCCCCTGATCTAGATGTGAATCCCTTCATGATTAGGTGGGCTGTATAAAATGTTTTTCTATCCACTTTGGCTACGTGGTTGTCAAATGAGAGATTGCTATCAACTTGGGTCCCCAGGTCCCTAATTACTTCTTCTGTACTTAATGGATTACCACCTATGTGGTAATTTGTGGGCACTTTGTTTTTGCCAAAGGGGATGACTATACACTTTTTGGCGTTTAGCTTGAGGCCATGGCTCTGGCACCAGTTGTCTGTTTCTATGAGGCCCTTTTGGAGGATGCTTGTGTTGGCTGGAGAGTCGATTATGGCACCCAGTTTGCAGTCATCTGTGAACTAGGTCAGCCACAGTCCTTCTGTGTTGGCCTGTACCTCTGAGAAATATATACCGAACAACAGAGGTCCCAGGACTGAGCCTTGTGGGACACCACTAGTAACTGGTTTGGAGTCTGACATGGCTCCAGCAATTCTAACCATGTGGGTTCTGTCCTTGAGCCAGTTTGCAACCCATCTAGTGACATAGGAGTTTATATTTAAACTGGTGAGCTTATCTATAATGCCTGAGTGGGGTATTATATCGAAGGCTTTTGCGAGGTCCAGGTAGGCTGTGTGGACCACCTTCCCCTCGTCAATGGCCTTGGTGACTGTTTCAAAGAAATTGACCAGGTTTAAGAGGCAGGATCTGCCCTTAACAAAGCCGAACTGGGTAGGATCCTGTGTCTGTAGGTCCCCAATATCTTTATTTATGAGGTCCATGATGATCCTTTCCATAGCTTTGCAGACCAAGCTAGTCAGGCTTATGGGGCGATAGTTTCCAGGATCCATTGAGGCACCACCTTTGTGGAGCAGGATCACTGATGCTGTACGCCACTCTTTGGGTACATATCCTGTAGTAAGGCTAAGATTGAATAGTAGTGTTATGTTTGGGTTTAGCTCTTCTTGGAGTTCATGTAGGACGCAGCCTGGGACACCGTCTGGTCCCATTGATGCTGTGTTTTTTTGCTTTGAAGAGGGCGGCTCTTACCTGAGCATCTGAGATGTCAGGAAGGCAGCACTCTGCTGGGATAGATATTTGCCCTTTTGGTGGGGAGGGGGGGAGAAGTTTGCGCTGAACCTGTCAGCTAGGATGTTGGCAATATCTGTGGGTTCGATGTATTTTTTGTCATTTTGGACTAATTCTGAGCATATCTGCGAATTCCCACCCAGATTCCTAACATAACTAAAGAAAGCCTTTTGATTATCCTTAGTGTCCTGTGCAATTTTTTTCTCGAAGCTGGCAGACGATTTTATGAGTGCCCATAGTTTTTTGCTAATAATGATCAGAGATGCCTTCCCTTTTTGGGATTTTGCTTTATCATGTAGTAGCTTCCGCCTTCTATTGTATAGTTTGTTTATGGCTGGGGTCCACCAGACAGGACGTCTGCCTTTGGAGGATTGGGTCTTGGTTTTATTTGGGATTGCATGATCCATGCATTCCTGAAGGTGTTCATAGAATGCGTTTATAAAGGATTCTGCGCTCTGGGCCATATTTTCCACAGGCTCGGGGGCTTTGAAGGCTTCCACCTCGGTTTTGAGGGGTGTGGAATTTGCTTTAGAGAAGTTTTTCACTGTGGTTTTCTGGGCAGGGGGTGGGGTCGGGATGTGAATATCCAGTGAGCTTAGTTTTTGGTCTGATCTTACTAGTAAGGGATACACTTCTGGTCTGGAGCATAGAGTCCCCATGTTGGTAATGATCAGGTCCAGTATGTTTTCCCCTCTTGTGGGAGTGGTAACAAGTTGTTCCATAGCATTTGAGTTTATAAATTCTAGGAACCTTTGGGCTAGGGTAATGCTCCCAGTCTATGTTTGGGTAGTTGAAGTCGCCCAATATAATGGTGTTTGGAGAGACCTTCATATTTTCCAATGTTCTCAGGAAGGCCGAGTCGGGTTCCTGGGTTTGGGAGGGTGGTCTGTAGCAGGCTATAAACTGGAAGGCAGTTTTACCCACTGTTAGTTGCACATGGATAGTTTCTGATGCTTCTTGCTGTGCCACCAACCTGGAGGTGTGGGTATCTGACAAATATTGATACTCTCCCTCCTTTTGTGGTTCGGTCCAAGTTTTGGGGCCAAAAAGCATGGTATGAGGTATAACCTGGTAGTGCTGGGGTGCTCTCGGGAGCCTTGAACCAGGTTTCTGTTACTGTACAGATATCGATGTTCTCCATGCTAAAGGAGTGTTTCGAGTATGTGCATCTTGAGGTTTAGACTTCTGGCGTTGAGTAGCATTACTCTTAGTTTCTTATCCCTTGTGATACCTATGGAGGTGGGTTTGTCTTTTGAGCCTTGCCTAAAAAAGGCACTATGTGGGGAAGCAAGAGCCGTTGCCAATATCCGAAAGACCAGGGGTGACAGGTGCAAGCCGTCCCTAGCAAAGCATCGTGGCTTGTCGAGCATGTCATCTCAGGCTGACAGGCATTGGATCCCCTTTGAATGACACCAATACTTAAACCAATTGTTGAAATTGATCATCTTGTCTTCATATTGTGGCATCATTCTTGGTGAGGGTAAGATGCTACTCAAGGTCAGGGTCATACCGGCCTGGGCTACATGCTCAGAGAGCTCCTCTATGTCTCTTTCCATGTAGTCCAGAGAGGTACATCTCAGGTCATTCACACCAGCATGGACAGTGACCAAATCATATTTGTACTTGCCTTGGAGTGACCTGAGTGCTTGTGTTATGTGGCGGATCCTAGCGCCCGACAGGCAGCTCACCATGACCTTCTCCTTGTTCAGCCTGGTGAGCGGGACGTCAGTGTGCCTGATGATAGAGTCACCTATTACAAGTGTATCAGGTGTGTTGTTTAGCCTTAAGGGCTGTGACTGTTCGGCACACTGGCTTTGTGAGCTATGTTTTGCACGTGTTTTGTTTTGGGTAGCGGTTGCTTGGGTGTCTGCTTTGGAGGTCTCTGCTGCTTAGGCAGATTTTTATTTAGAGCCTCTGTGTATGTTTTGTGTGTTTATGTGTTTGGTTTGCTGTCGTGGTAGGTCTATGTGAGACTGGAATTGTAGTGAGTGTGGTTTCCTTCTCCTCCTGACTGGTTACACCAGTAATGAGTTGAGAGAGCTTAGCCTCCAGTTTGGCTATATGGTTGCATCTCTCACATGTGTTGGAATTTGTTGGGAGGAGGAGAGGGTTGTCTGTGTACATGAGGCAGTTGCAACATTGCCTCAAGATTCCCAGATTCACCAGCTGGACCAGAGAGGAGATTGACAACTGACCTTTGGACATGCTAGAATAGTATTGGGAATTCCTTTATAATTGAAAAAAGGGCCAATGGGGAACAAGGTACTCAAGGGGAGTTTGTGAGGGTGTAGTGCTTTTAATTTTTTAGTGCTGACTTATATAATTGCTTTAGTGAGCAAGTGCCAGGTAACTTAAATGCAATGTGTTACAGGTAACTTAAATGCAAAAATGACAAACAGTAACTTTCTTTCAAGTGAAACAAGGAAATAAGTACAGTAAGCAATGCAGATATCACTATGGATCCACAGAAGTGCTGAAAAGCCGCGTTTTAGGTGGAATTAGCCTTTCAGGGAAATAACAAGCAAACAAGCAACAAGCATACAAACAAAGCTAAATTCAGCAGGCCTGGATCTAGTCTATGCTACAGCAAACAAGGTGTAACAATTTCAGTAAGAAACAGTTCAAATATGCAGGCACTATAAGCCTTTAACCAGAAATTCCCAGCTCAGAAGGGCAGAGTCCAGTCTCTCCTCCCACAAGAGTGCAGACCATGAACCTTCTTAATGTAAAATAACTGGCTTGAAGCCCAAGTGCTTAAACCAGAACTAATAAACTTTTAGAATAACAGACACTGAGCCCTCAATCAGCAGTTCCCAACTTAGAAGGATGTAAACTACCTGTCCTGCCACCACAGTGCAGGCCACAAACCTTCCTAATGTAAAACAACTGGTTTGAAGCCCAAGTGCTTAATCCAAAAGACTTAGAATGATAGCTACACTTTAATCAAGTTATTACCAAGCAGTAATAAATACAATTGAATACTTTAAAGAATGCCTGGATTAGTGCTCAAGTTATACAAACAAAGCTAGATTCAGCAGGCCTGGATCTAGTCTATGCTACAGCAAACAAGGTGTACCAATTTCAGTAAGAAGCAGTTCAAATATGCAGGCACTATAAGCCTTTAACCAGAAATTCCCAGCTTAGAAGGGCAGAGTCCAGCCTCTCCTCCCACAAGAGTGCAGACCATGAACCCTCTTAATGTAAAATAACCAGCCTGAAGCCCAGGTGCTTAAACCAGAATTAATACACTTTTAGAATAACAGACACTGAGCCCTCAATCAGCAGTTCCCAACATAGAAGGATGTAAGCTACCTGTTCTGCCACTACAGTGCAGACCACAAACCTTCCTAATGTAAAACAACTGGTTTGAAGCCCAAGTGCTTAAACTAAAAGGCTTAGAATGAGTTACACCAAGCAGTAATAAATACAACTGAGTACTATTAAGATGACGCAAAAGCAAAATAAAGTAGGAAGAAACACAAACACAGTAAAAGCAGATAATTTTTTTTTTTTTTTGAGTGAGCAAATGAGATGGGCCCAGGAGTTACAGGACAGAAACAAGTGCAAATGCAGGCCTTCAAATCAAAGTTGAGAGAGATGGAAGACCGCCCAAAAAGCCAATAACTACAAATTCTGGGCCAGAACCACTCCTTATGTGGTAGACAGGTTACCTAATGCTTACCACTCCCACTGATAAGCTAGAAGGCTTCCCTCCAACACAGAATGGCTTGGGGGGCTCAGAAGCTTACAAACAGTCCTGGATACAGCAAATCTGTATCTGGAACACTAATTACAGGAAAGGTAGGAAACAGGCTTACAATTGTTTTTTTTCAGAAAAGTAGCAAAAACAGTAGTAAAAACAATTCATGCAGTGCAAGCTGGCACACTTGAGTATGTAGTAATATTAGTCCACACACAGTTTGAAAAAATGTAATTAAATTAAAAAGGACTAAAAGCAAGTGCAGAAAGGGTTTATTAGGTAGAATGTGGTAAAGAGATGGGACTGGGGGAGTGATCTAGATCAAATCTACAGTGGGGTGGGCACTGCAAAAGCCACCAAATTTAAACTACAACCAAGAGCAGGGAGGGGGGGGGGCAGTTTCAGCAGAGATGTGAGAATCACAGTTCAAATTATAAAACCAGAAAAATATATACTGATCTCTGTATATTTGCAGAACAGTAAGACAACAGATATCTAAGCAACAATTTAGCTCTATAATACAGAATAATACAGAAAAATATACTCAGCTCTATATATTTGCAGATAGTCTTGTAAGACTCTCTCTCAGTGCACAGGTTCCAATTTAAATGCAGGCTGTTATTAACAGGTCATAATTAAGGGAACCTGGAGTTAAGCAACACACAAGCTATAAAAAACGGTTATATCAGCTGAAGACAAGGCAGAAAATGAGGGGGGTGGTGGGAAAGACAGTTTCAACAGAGATGTGAGAATCACAGTGCAAATTATAAAACCAGAAAAATATATACTGATCTCTATATATTTGCAGAACAGTAAGACAACAGATATCTAAGCAACAATTTAGCTCTATAATACAGAATAATACAGAAAAATATACTCAGCTCTATATATTTGCAGATAGTCTTGTAAGGCTCTCTCTCAGTGCACAGGTTCCAATTTAAATGCAGGCTGTTATTAACAGGTCAAAATTAAGGGAACCTGGAGATAAGCAACACACAAGCTATAAAAACCAGTTATATCAGCTGAAGACAAGGCAGAAAATGAGGGGGGTGGGTGGGGAAGACAGTTTCAACAGAGATGTGAGAATCACAGTGCAAATTATAAAACCAGAAAAATATATACTGATCTCTGTATATTTGCAGAACAGTAAGACAACAGATATCTAAGCAACAATTTAGCTCTATAATACAGAATAATACAGAAAAATATACTCAGCTCTATATATTTGCAGATAGTCTTGTAAGGCTCTCTCTCAGTGCACAGGTTCCAATTTAAATGCAGGCTGTTATTAACAGGTCAAAATTAAAGGAACCTGGAGTTAAGCAACACACAAGGTATAAAAACCGGCTATATCAGCTGAAGACAAGGCAGAAAATGGGGGTGGGTGGGGAAGACAGTTTCAACAGAGATGTGAGAATCACAGTGCAAATTATAAAACCAGAAAAATATTTACTGATCTCTGTATATTTGCAGAACAGTAAGACAACAGATATCTAAGCAACAATTTAGCTATATAATACAGAATAATACAGAAAAATATACTCAGCTCTATATATTTGCAGATAGTCTTGTAAGGCTCTCTCTCAGTGCACAGGTTCCAATACATCAAAAACCAGGAGCCATTTACAGGCACATCTACTTTCTCAGCTATTCTGCAAAAAAGGCTCTTGCCTCATCATTCCTGCTTCCAACTCTCCTATATGGTGCCCCCATCCTCACCAACATTCAATTCTCTCTAAAAGTAAAACTCAACTCATGCTACACCAAAGTTGCCAAATTTGCTACAAATGCTAAATACTCCTCCCATCACTACACCAACTAAACTGGCTTGAACTCCCCCATCACCTCACTTATTTACAACTAACTGCTGCCCAAAACTTATTTATGACCCAGCAGTCTGTCCATCCCTTTCCCACATTCTGACCACATACCATCCTAAGCAACTCCTAAGGTCAGAAAACAAAATGCTATTGAACACTGATAAAGCAGAGCTCACAGCTGGCCACATGCTGTATTGTTTTACTGTCTCCAAGCTATGGAATAATCTCCCTGCCTCACTCAGGGGTATCAGCAACTCAACTACCTTTAAAAGATCCCTTAAATTGCATCTCTCCTCACACTGGATATGCACATGCATCCCTATTGACAACCCCTTAACCTGACCTTCTCTTAGAATCCTTAATCTGTCCTTACTCTGTCATACTCTATGACTAGCCTATGTTCTCCTTCCCTCTATCAAACCATTTCCTTCTGCTGTCACTTTACTGTCTGCTATCCCCACCTTAGCCTTCTACCTCCTCCTCTCACCCTTTATCCTAAACTCTTCTCTCTGCTAATAATATTACTTACATATAATTTTTTTTCTATTCTTACAGCCACCAGAGTATTAAATAACTCTCCACTGTCATCATTAACTGATTCAGTGTTATTATCACATTACTCTATCTTGTCATTCTTCATTTGATGTGGCACTACTGTCTTATATGTACTGTATTTATCGTGTAACATTTATTTGTATTTAATTAAACGTGGAGCTTTTCTCCCTGGGCTTTCACTGAAAATGGGCTCTTCTTAGGCCCAGTAGACTTTGCCGGTTAACAAATGCAATAAATAAATAAATAAACAGCGGTGGGTCCTAGACTAGCATCTTATAGGACTGGACAGGATGTCTCACTGTCACATGATAACTTCACAGCCAGCTCTCTGTAAGTTATTTGATTTTGAGAAGACCATCTAATGAAATTATTCTTCACAGATGACAATAAGTCAGATTGATGTAGACCAGTGATCTATGAAGTCCAATACTGCAAGCAAATAAATGAAGACCAGGCTGAAACATTGTTTTTGATCTCTGTCTATACCTCTTTCATGAACACTTCCTAAAGTCCAAAACTAGACTAAACATGGCCTGTGAGAATAGACAGCAATAATTGGGTCCTGTTTTGTGGTTTCTCCACAATATTCCACAAAAGTAAGAAACTTGGAGCTAAGATATATATATATATATATATATATATATATATATATATATATATATATATATATATATATATATATATATATATATGTGTGTGTGAGTGTGTGTGTGTGTGTGTGTGTGTGTGTGTGTGTGTGTGTGTGTGTGTGTGTGTGTGTGTGTGTGTGTGTGTGCATGTTTCAGATAATTTGTACCAGGACTGGTCCTCTTGAGATGTGGTATAACAACACCTGTTTAAACTACAGCTGTAAATATGAAACAATAACCTGGGAGTGTTCTTTTATAGGATGCATTTTTATTGTCTTTCCTTTAATTGAAAATGTGTCTTTCTACTGTCTTGTGAGATTGTAGGTCATACGGTGCAAGAGTTGTGAGCATATAAAAAAAAAAAAAGCTGTATAATGACATATATCAAAGCTGCCAAGTGTGTTGTGCAGCCTGGGTAGATTTCATTTTGCATGCATCATTTGCTAACTAGTAATCTTAATGCAAACAATGTTGTTTTATTTGTATATTTTTGCTGGAATCGCCTCTACATGATTTGAAAAACAATCTCTAAACATAAACAGACATTTCTGTTAAGCTATGATCATTGTTAATGATCCAGTGTAATCAGTTTTTAATACATGCCATGGTCTGTTTCCTCTTGCATATGGTCTGGTAACTTCTCCAGTTTTCATGTCTTGGTTGGTAGGCAGACTAAACATTTTTACATGCTGTA
The DNA here is from genome assembly GCF_019279795.1 of Protopterus annectens. Taxonomy (NCBI): domain Eukaryota; kingdom Metazoa; phylum Chordata; order Ceratodontiformes; family Protopteridae; genus Protopterus; species Protopterus annectens. The sequence goes on along the minus strand of NC_056737.1, from coordinate 1,604,336,357 downwards.
TGATGTCCTTGTTTCATATCAGTAGTAGTTGTTTCTGCTGTTTAACTGCCACTGCAGTCATTCCTCCGTGGCTCATTATTTTTATGGGAAAATCCCAGATTTCTCATTTCCCGTATTTAGGTAGTACAATTCCATTAGAAAATGTATAACATTTATTGTCTGATCTGTTTAAACAAAATTTAAGGACATTACCAATTATGTGACTTTCTTGACTGAATGCTGGAATATCTGTTTCATTTTATTCTTTTAATATTGTTCCATATTGATCTACAATGTTTGCAATGTAAATAATCTGTTAATACTTTAAAGTCAAAGAAAGCTAAGCTAGTCTTCACTGTGTAATACCTTAAATCTCCTTCAGTGGAGGCCTGTGAGATATATACAAATGTCCCTTATGGACATACCAGTGCTTCAGCTACATGGCTTTTGAATCCACATGACTTTTTCAGCTTTTACTTTAATTTTTTATTGGTGCACCAAGGCCAATAAAGCCAAACGGCTAAAAAATGTGTGGCCATTAAAAGACAAATAATTGTATTTATTTACTTACCTATGTGACTAATTTTGTTAATTAGGGTAAAACACTGATTACATTTGACTGTTTATACAAGTTCAGCCTGGGAGCTCAAAAAAAAAAAAAAAAGAAAATGAAATGAAATAAAATGAGAAAAACAAGCAGCATACATTGCAGGATGCAAAATCAAATTATACAGTTTCTCCTAAGAATTTTTGCATAGAATAGCATTTAATATTATGGTTCCATTGTGCAATAATTATATACAAAGTGCACTGAGCTAAGTGAATAAGGAGTGTTTTCGGCACAGTGGAGGAAAGTGATGAGGAGACTTTGTATTTTGAGTAGAGAGTTGCAGTGACATAGAAAAATAGGACTGAGGAATAATTGGTATAAGTGTTAGAGTTAGTGGTGACAGTTAAATTATGCTGGACATATGGGATTGTATCTTGTGAACCTGTTTTGTAGCAACTCAAAGTTACATCTTTGCAGAGGAACTGTTTAAATTATTTCCCAAAAAATTTTTAAGGAAAAACTTTCTTTAAGATGTGTGAAAAGTGATCTCCAGATATGATGGCCAAGGATAAACAAACTCTGATAAGTGCAGTGAACATTTATGGAGTGATGTTAGGTACAGCAGAGTTTAAGCAGTCACTTAAGTGTTTGTACAGGGCATTTGCGTACACTTCTGCATAGTAATCACTGATGTCTGCATCTGCAGGTGGTATGAAGCTTTTTATACCATCACTTAGCAGGCTGTAGTTAGCTTTAGTAATTTTTTTTATAATTTTTGTTCCTGCGAGGGTGTCAGTTAAAGCAGTTACTTCAAATGAGACTAATTTGTGGTCTGACCTAAGCAGGGAGGGCATCACACATGGGGGAATATCAATGACCCTCCCATGTTGCTGAGTGCTATGTCCAGAAAATTAGAGCCCCTAGTAAGTGTGCAGACTATCAGTTATGGAGCATTTATCTTAACAAAGTCCAGGAACCTATGGGTGAGTGTGTTTTTGGTCATGTATGTCCCGCAGTCTATGGAAGAATATTTGAAATCTCCCATGACTAAAGTGTTGGGCTGTATAGTGAGGAATTCCGGTAAATCAAGGTAGACTGGTTCATGGTGGGGGATCTATAGCTAACAATGATGTGGTATAGTTAATTAGACATGAAGTAGTTTGAGATAGTCATGCTGTTTGACCGGTCTCAAAATGTAACTGGTTTCTTCATGCTCATTTCAGGTCTGAACATATGGAGTTCTTTGCAGCCTTGCATGGCCAGGGTGCTGTCAGCAGCCTTGAAGCATGTCTCAGTAACTGCACAGACATCAGCACCCTCTAAGGTGAGGAGTGCTTCCAGGGAGTTCAGTTTCGTTTTTAAACTTCTAGCTGCACAACCCTGAGTTTGTCAAGATTAGATTTTGTTATGTTGGAAAGTTTTTGTTTTGACACTGCCTAAAGAGACACTATGAGGGAGGTAAGGGCCTTTTCCAGTATCTGAAACCCTAGAGGGGATAGATGCAGACCATCTCTAGAAAAGCAGCAAGGTCAGTCTACTATATCCTCCCAGGCTAACAGATACTGGATCTTCCTGAACTGATACCAGAAACTGAGCCAATTGTTGAAGTCAATTATTTTTTGTTTATATTGTGGCATCATCCTGGGTGAGAGTAGGATACTACTTACGGCCAGGGACATGCGTGTCTGGGACACATAATCAGAGAGTTCCATCTTTTCATAAATTCATAGATTCATAGATTAGTACTAGGTACTAGGCTTACTACTTTTTTTTTAGTTTAGCCAAAGCCCCATGTGAGAATCAAACCCTGCACCTTGTATCTGTGTATAAAGGTAAGCCTTAAAGCCTTAACCAACCTCCATCTTGTCTCTCTTCATATAGTCCAGAGAGATATGTCTCAAGTCATTTGTTCCAACATGGACTATGACAGAGTCATAATGGTACTTGTTATTGAGTGACTTAAGTGCAGCTGACAGTGACCTCCTTCTTGTCCAGTCTTGTTCATAGGTTCATAGGTAGGTACCAGGTTATTGGCCCAAGGGTCTATGTAAGCCTAGCCAGCAAGATACCATAGCTTACGCCACCCAAGAAAGTTATTTATTTGTGCTACTGTCCAGCAGAGACACAGAAGTGATCCCCGGGGTGTATTTCCTATTTCCCATCCACTCATCAAGATTTTTCTTGAAGAGTACTAATGAAGAACTTTGCTTGACATAGATGAGTAGCTTGTTCCAGAGTATAGGAAGTCTCTGGGACAGGAATCTATCCCTCCAGCATGCCCAGTTTATTGTGGTGACAAGGTTTAGGTCCCTAGAGTGTGTAGCTTGAAGGGATTGGGATTTCTTTAGATGTAGCATGTCCAACAGCTCTGGGTTTGACATAGCTTTATATGTTAGGCAGAGATCACCTTGGAGTAGGTGATATGCTAAGGAGTAAAGCTGGAGTTTTTTGAGGCGGTCAGTGTAGGGCATTTGTTTGAGGCCAGTAATCCTCTTTGTGAGGTACGTCTGTGGCTTTTCCAGCTGCTGCAGATGTCTTGTGAGGTACATTCCAAAAGGGGCGTTGTACTCTATAATGAGTCTAATGAGTGATGAGTAGAGGGGAACAATGATCTTTTTTTTCCTGGATGAGAACCCTTTTATGATGAGGTGTGCCATATAGAAGGACTTCCTGACTACTGTGGCGATGTGACTATCAAAGAAGAGACTACTGTCCACCTGGGTCCCAAGGTCTCTTATCACGCATTCGGTGTTAAGTAGATTGCTGCCTATGTGGTTGTTCATGGGTACAGAGTTTTTACCAAAGGGGATGACACTGCACTTTTTGGCATTGAGCTTGAGGCCATGGCTCTGACACTAGGCATCTGTCTCAGTAGTCCTTCTGTAGGATGTCCACATCATTTGGGGATTCAACTATGGCTCTTAGTTTGCAGTCATCTGTGAACTTCATCAGACAGAGGCCTTCTGTGTTAGCCTGTACTTCAGAGAAGTAGATACCAAACAGGAGAGGTCCCAAGACGGAATCCTGTGGCACTCCACTTGTCACTGCCTTGAGGTCAGATTTGGAGTCTGAAACATTTACAGTGTGGGTTCTGTCAGTGAGCCAGCTGGCAACCCATCTGGTGACATAGGGATTTATACCTAGTTTAGTGAGTTTAGCTATAATTCCAGAATGGGGGATGGTGTCAAAAGCTTTGGCGAGGTCAAGATAGGCTGTGTGAACCACCTTACCCTCATCCACGGCTTTGGTGACTGCCTCAAAGAAGTTGATCAGGTTCAGGAGGCATGATCAGCATTTCAGAAACCCGAACTGGGTGGGATCCAGAGTTTGGAGGTTACCAATGTCTTTATTTATGAATTCCATGATAATACGTTCCATGGCCTTGCAGACCAGGCTCGTCAGGCTAATAGGTCAATAGTTCCTGGGATCAGTGGCGGCTCTCCCTTTGTGGAGTGGGATAACTGTTGCTGTGTGCCATTCAGTGGGCACAGAGCCTTATGCGAGGCTATTACTGAACATGGTGCATAAGTGGGGGAGCCAGTTCGTTTTGAAGTTTGTGTAAAATGCAGCCTGGGATGTTGTCCAGTCCCATGGATGCTGTGTTTTTGGCTTTAGAGAGTGCAGCTTTTACCTATGTAGTTGTGATTACAGGGACTCTGCATTTTTCCTGTATAGATATGGGCCCTTTAGGGGGTGAGAGGGGGGTAAAGTTAGCACTGAACCGATCTGCCAGGATGTTGGCAATATCAGTTGGTTCTGTAATTTTCATGCCTTTGTGCTGTAACTCAGAGCAGACCTGGGTGTTGCCATCTAGATTCTTGACATAGCTATAGAATGCTTTGTGGTTGTCCTTGGATTTAGTGGTGATTTTGTTTTTGTAGCTATCTTTGGAGGATTGTATAAGAGATTTCAGCTTCTTACTGTGAGGGGGACATCTGTGTGTCTTAATATGGAGTTACCTATGACCAAGACATTTGATGTGTTTTGCCTTTGGGGCTTATCTGTTACGTGTGTGTGTGTGTGTGTGTGTGTGTGTGTGTGTGTGTGTGTGTGTGTGTGTGTGTGTGTGTGTGTGTGTGTGTGTGTGTGTGTGTGTGTGTGTATGTATTGATATGTGTAGAGGTTTCTTTTTGCTTAGTGGTGAGTGTGGGTGGGGTGCATTTGGGAGGTCTCTGTTCTTTCGGTAGGTTTTTAGTGAGTACCTCCGCATATGTGGGTTTATGTGTCGTGACCTTATTTTGTGTGAGAAGTGAGGTTTGCATGAGAGATGAAGGGTATGTGCTGACAACCTGTATAATGTGCAGTTTGTTTTTATGTGAGAGAATTGACTCCATTTCCACAGTGTATTTACATCTCTCGCATCAGGTGTTTGTTTGCTTTAGGAGTAAATGGTTGTCAGTATACATCAAGCAATTGCTGCATTGCCTCAAGATGTCCATATCAATGAAACTGGCAGGAGAAGTGATGGGAAACTGCTGGTCTATTGTGGACGAGTTTTTCTGAATGTGGTATTTCAGAAGGAAGTGGGCTAGCTGAACTTGTCACAAACAGGAAAAATGAAGCAGTAATTCAGTTAAATACAATTACGAAAGTACAGTGCTTGCTTAAAATATGCTTTTTTTTTTTCATTTGATGTCTTGGATTATAATGCAGATGCACTCCATACCTCTGGATAAAGTTTCCAAACATTGAGCACTTTTTATATGCTCCGGTAAACTGAGTGCAAATCCATGCAAATGCAATGCTTATATACAGGCAAATTTAAACAGTTTTAACACAACTACGTATTGGAAAGCTCCAAGCTGGGCCAATCAACAGCAATCCCCAACTCAGATGGGTCCTGAGCCACACACTTCTGCCACAAGGATGCAGGGAGGTCCTCTTTATGTAAGATGGCTGGTTTAAGAGAGCAGTGATACCAACCAGTCTAGATTCAGCAGGTCTGAATTTATCCTATGCTAGGTAAGGCAAGGAAACATAATTTCTAGATGGGAAGGAGTAAAGGTGTGTCGCTAAAAGGTCAAAGTAAGTGTGTTTAGTAGTATTCTATTAGATAACTTGCAGTGGTACCACACTCTGCACAAACTGGCAGCTATTTGAGCAGCTGTGATCAGTGTGAGACTATGGAGAGCATTTCCTGTAGAGGATTTTAAACTGGAGAGGTTTGATTATATGCAAGCACAGGAAACCACATTTGCACATTATGCAAATGCAAGGTTTTTATACCAGCAGGTTGAAAGATTTTTATAAAGTTAAACCCTTAGCTCAATGAGACAAAAACACAATAAGCTATCGGCCAGCAGTTCTCATCATGGATGGGTTGAATTTGGCTCTCTGCTCCCACCAGAGTGCAAAGGAATCCTCCCAATGTAAAACAAACTGGCTTTGAGTTCAAGTGTAGTAACAAATGCTTTAGAACAGAATTAAGAATTTCTGCAATATCAGGAATCCTTGGAATACGTTTACTAACCATGAGAAATGTTCACAACAGACAAAAACTTTGCAAAATTTGGAAATATTATGATAGACTTATTTGAACTTTGCCAAACTCAGAATAGCTTTTGCAGAATACTGTTAAAACAACCTAAGAGCAGTACAGTACCAAACAGATGGAGTTTCTTTAACAAGTGCAGGCTGAAAAATAGTGATACTTTCAACCAAATAAATAAATTCAGCACAGAAGTGTTAAATATCACTGAAAGAGTTAGAACAAGTGCAAAAATATACTTATATCAGCTTTGTAGGTCCGGATGCTTTTAGAAGCCATCCAAGTCTTGCAGTCACAAGTGTCAAAGCCAGGCACAAGGAAGCTCTGAATAAATGAGCCAAAGGTTTGGTCTCAACAGATTCAGACTCACATATCTACTGGTTACCACTAGACCATGCTGACACACAAAATGAATGGCAAACCGACAACAGATTCATAATTACTAGGCATCTCATCCAAAGGAGAACATACTCATAATTGCCACACCACTCCACTTAAAGCACAACACAGTATTATTAATCCACCTATAAGCTGTGGGAGGAGCACCCACAACCATCTGTATCAAAAAATACTATGCTACCTGTTGTGTTACTAACACTACTCACTAATATAAGAATAAAACTTCTTTATCGGAACATTAGACAAAAGATCATTTTCATACTTGCATTTTGCAGTTCTTAAAGATGACCCTAGTCTTCTTATAAGCCCTTTTTGCAGCAACATTGTTATACTTCTTCCATATCCTAAATTTTTTCTCTTTCTTTTAAAACAATTTAGAATGTGTTGTGTTCCACCAAGTTGGAAAGTATTTCTCATTTCTCATAGTGATATATATTCTGCATTTTTAAGATGTTCACAGCATGTGCAATCAAAAGCATCCCATTTGTTAACTACCATATTTTATTATTTTTCTATTGCATATTAACTATTCCTTTGTTTTTAGTGTGCCTTTTTATTGTATACATTATTTTATTTTTTTCTACTTGAAGTATGCTCACATTCTGGGCTGAGACTGAAATTGGTCCAATGTGGTCAGTAAACAAATTGTATAAATAAGTAAACATCATCAACTTTTGCCACTGATAAATCAAGAAAATTAATCTGTTGAATTATACTTAAAGGCTACTCTTGTTTTAGAGGCAAGTGTGGGCATCAGTAATTGTACTTATTGTTTGCCTTGTGATAAAATGTTTGGTTCAAACTGCATAGCTACTAATGTTGTAAGTTAATGTTAATGTTGTAAGTTAGAGGTGCATTCATATAAATTACAGTGAAGTGATTCAAGCAGGGGTGTGGATGGGGTGGATTACCTTGCCAAGGAAGGAAGGATGGATGTCCACAAGAAGTTTTAGAATACAGTTCCACAGCATTTATTTGTTTAAACATGTTGTCTTGTAGACTTAATTATGGTAGTAATGCAGTTATCCAGGCTTCAGCAGTACATGACTGTGTTGTGTAAGGCCATGTACAGGTCACTAACTTCTCGTAACTGGTAGGCCATTAGCAGAATAATCACACTATTGCTCTTTGTAGCAAGTCTATGTTGCAGTATCTGTAGGATTTTTTTCCTTTTAGGGGAAGAGTAAGGACATTTTCACTGGCATATTCATGCTGCTTATACCAGCATGACGATGTGCTTGGCTGGTAAACATCTGAGTGGTCAGGACACAGAATGCTAAGTCCTGTAATGTGGAGGCTGACTGACCAAAAATCCAGACTTGATGAACTAAGTCTGAGACTGCCATTTCTCAAAATATTCCCTTTTCTCTGAGGTATGGTGATCATGAAGGTGGTATACATACGTAAGTTCTAGGGGAGTGATGTTCAATATTTGCACTTCTCCTGCATTTTTTGTCTTTTTCTTTCGATTGTAGGGATTTGGTATTGAGAGTCTCAACATTTTATTATGGTCCACTTTGGCTGCTGTACAGGTTATTATGTATTCCTCCTACAAAAAGGATAATGACAGTACATGAACACACTCGCATGGCAGAAATGCATATATTTGTGTACCTGCTTGCAGCAGAAATGTGCAGCTTTCTCCTGCTTAGGGAGGTATCTACAGTGTTGCTGGTCTGCCCATAATCAGGTTCTGTTTGCAGCTCTACCTGCTGCACCTGTCTGTAAATATATATAGCTATATTAGCTGTTTTTGGAGGCAACCCTAAGCTGTCAAAGACATCCCATCAGGAAGGCTAAACAATGGCATTTATCACAGGGATGTTAGTCAACAGTTTAGCATTTAGCCAGTGCCTGACACCATGAACTGCTGGCTTGACATGGTATCTGTTCATTAGCATTTTTTGGAGGTCCATTGTAGGAATATTAGGGCTTCAGAGTAGAAGTCCAGCAGTAATGTATATCTGTGTCCACAACATGCTGCATGCGGATGTCTGTGTGTTATGATCAGAGATATTTATTACTGATGCCTACCTGCAGCACACAAGAAACATGTGTAGACTGTAGCAGGATGGGTGTATGATATATTCTGATGTGCTTATTCTTATATACATATTGTTTAGATTCCACAGCAGGATGCCTACAAAAAAAAAAGTAAATGCAAGTTCACACATGCATAAAATCATGCAGCCAGCACCCCACTCCTCCACTGTCAGCAGATTATTAATAATCAGAAATCTGGCTGGTCCTTTTGCAACTGTGCCTGGAAATATTGTTGGTGGCCAGGGAAGAAATTATAATCAAGTCAGACACCTGCTCCCTGATATAATTTGTGTTATCAAAGCTGATGGTGCTCCCTGGCACAGGACATGAGGGTGAAAGGAAGAAGCCCCTCAACCAAACCACCATTATCAGAGACGGAGGAGTTTCTTGCAACTTTGCATGGGGTAACCAATTCATCAGGGGCTGCAGTGAAATCCTAGATATTGGAGCAAAGCTTGACCACCCTCCAGGAATCTCTGTTGCAGATGTCCCAGGTGTATATGTCTTTACATGAACAGGTAGGTGCAGGAGGGTAGCTTTGCTGTGTAGTATCACAGGAACATCAGAGTAGAAGCCCACCAATACAAGGTAAAGTTGATGTTAAGTCCTACCACTACAGTAAGTAGTAGTCATTCATTCATTCACTGGGATTCAGGTAATAATGATGAGTCTTTTAATCTTTATATTTTCCATTGGTGTTTTCAAAGGTGAGATTTTACCAGACTCCACCACCATAGTTACATGGCTGCCTGATGTTAGAGATGACTCAGAGTTTGACAATGATGTAAGAATAACTGTGGCAGGTAGAGAGGGCATGGTGTCAGTAATGGATGCAGGCAACGTGGAGTCTAGTTCTTCACCCCACTCAGTGGACATGGCCACTGTGTCTGTGGAACCCACTCCCAGCAGACAAGAAGATATAGAAGGGCAGGAAGACACAGACAGGTCTAACTAGGGAGGGATTTCTCCCTCTGTGGTGCAGTCCCTCTCTCCAGTTGCCACAGGCTCCACTGAGCATGAAGAAGACACGAGGCAGATGTCATGCTAGTGGCTGTGGACACCATGGGTACCACCATCCACATGAGCTAGCTGTCTCAATGTTTGTAACCCATTGACTGTGTAGGGCCATTGTAGAGAGGCAGGCTAACACTTCATTCTTTGCTTTTATAATAAGTTTATTACAGGCTGTGTGTGATGATGTGTGAGAAATATCATATGTATGATGTCCTGGACAAGTTCCATAGGCAGCTTGCACAACACAGGTCTCCCTGTACACATGGTCTACATGCCAGACACGCTTCCCATGGCTGCTTTATCTCTGAGTCCAGGGTCATTATGGAAGAGGGAGGCCACAGTCAAGCATGAGTAGTGCCACTACTTCCATTCCATCATGGAGCTGGAGAGTAAGGTAAGACGAGGACCTCCACGACGACATGGAGCTCCTGATGCAATGATATATGGTATATTCTACTATTCACATTCTTGCAGCATTCCTTCCTCTAGGTGAGGGCTGGATAGCACTTGTAAACTGCATAGGAGAAGATGCTTCCATGGACAGGGGGCTATGCATGATATGCACATATATCTACTGTGAGTGCCATGGACCTGTCTGTAAGATCTCACTACAGTTCTGCAACATCTGTTGAGGTTGTGTGCCAACACATGCACTTATATGTCCACAAGGTATACTCCCCCCCCCCCAACACACAAACACACACATACAACAATGATGACAGCACCCCTTCCCTGCCCAATAGGGTCTATATCATAACATTGAAAGGAACGAATCTTGAACGGCTTAAATATCGAAAATGCCGTTCATCGATTTGTTTTTTTGTGAGATTGTGGTACAGTGAAGATCAGGAATTTTGCCCTTTCCTCACTGTAGTGTGATCTTGTATTTGGTATATATATATAATTAGCGAGGGGTGTGTGTGTGGGGGGGTCCAGCCCCCCACAGAAGTTATTTTGATGAATGGCAGTTTTGATATTTAAGCCATTTGAGATTCATTCCTTTCAATGTTATGATATAGACCCACCCAATGCACCTTATTCCCACCCCACATCTGATAGCCACAGCACCAAGTTTGTTTCAAGCATACCAACATAGATGCATATTTGCCGGTGGATCTTCTTGCCTATGCAAATGATGGTAACCGCATCTTCCCCTCTGGTAGCCTATGTCTGGTGCAGAGTATGGAGAGTCTGTGCATGGAAGAGAATTGTCTGGATGAAGGTTTGCATGCATCATTTTTAATTTATATGTATTGCTTTACTCTGGTCCATAGTTTTGAACTATCCATGCCTCTTAGCCAGTGCCTAGCATATTAACCTGTCCTCACCTGGCATAGTCCCCCCATGCAGCTGGCTACTTCACAGATTCCTGACTGGTCTGCTCTTCCAATGCCTGTGTGTAACTTTCTCCTCCTGAATGTGTATGCCCTACAGCAACTGTTTTTGTAAAATTCTGTTATGCCACATTGCACAACTTGAAAATATGTTGTTACATGTGCCAGGGTCATACTGTGTGATACCACTGGAGACATCCAGGTAGAGAAAGTGCGCTTTTAGCTGGCCAAACACACATTCAACGAATGTCTGGGTTTGTGACAGGGCATAATTGTAGCCATTTTCTTCCATAGACTGAGGGTTTCTGATAAGTGCCATTAAACTTGGCTTCAGTGCATGTCTGGCATCACCAATATGATGCCCTTTGATAAAATTATGAGTACTGCCTGGGTGGCATGTGACACTTTACAAATTATACCCTGTGCACTACAGACCACCTGGTAGTCAAGAGAGTGGAAACCCTTGTGCTTAATGTACTTTCGTACCTGCTTAGCAGGTGGGGCCTTTATTTAAAGGTGGATGGCCTCCATACATCAGGGAAATGGCTAAGATGGCCTATGTCACAAAAAGCCCACATACTATTGACTCTTCCCTCTGTGGTATGTGGAAACCACATATGGTCCACATATACTTTAGCATGACATCAAGTGACTGGTGCAGTATCATTAAGGCAGATGCCTGGGATACTCTCACTATGTTCCCTGTTGGACACTGAAAGATCCCTGAAGGTATTATTCTCAAAGCTGCATATACCATTATATCCACAGGAATAGGTACTTCATGTATCCCAAGGACATACAAATGAGAGTGCCACATCTGGAGCAGCTTCTGTATGGTGACACTAGCCACATGGCAGTATCCATAATTTTAGTGTCATAAAGGACATGAAATGTTAGACTCATATGGGTGACACAGTACCACAGGGAGAGTAACAATGTGTAATACTGAGACTACCACTGATGACCACATCCTGTTCCAAATACACATTTGTTAATACTCTGATTCACTTCCTACAACTCCAGGATTCTACTGTGGTCATTAACTCAGGAGCTAACACATCCAGTCACAGTATATATACATTTCTGAATCACTTCACTATATTATTTACCCTCATTTGTATCTCATTTTAATAATGTTGCTCTTAACCATGCCAATATATATACTATTCAGGGCATGGGATTTCTAGGCCTTTCCCACTGACTGTTAGTGTGTCTGAATCACCCACACCCTTCTTGTAGCCACTTGTCATGCAAAATTACTTAATCCAACTTGGAAAATGTTTCTGAATCCCAGGGATTCTATGTTTCTAGGAATAGGCATGCCAGATAAAGGCTATATATTTGGTATTGATTAACAGTGCTTCTGCACCGCAAATTATAAATTCTTATTTTTGTTTTGTTTTAGTCATTGTAAAAATGAGTCCACCATATTTAAACATCAGACTATTATCTTTTAATGTTGTAGTTATTGCAAGTGTCCAGGAGATATTATGTTTCTTTATTTTTTAATTTTTTTTTACACTAACCCTGGGATTCATGAAGCTTGCGCCAGGCGCAGGCATAGCATCGGCGATCTAACACCAAATATGGCTGCCGAGCGAATCAGGTATGAGCTGTTTCCACGTGCACTATCTGCGTACGCCACGCCCGCACAGCTCCCAGCGCATGTATGCTAATTACCCCATGCGCAGCAGCATAGCATGCAAATGATGGTATATAGTGATTCAGGAAGTGGTGCAGGCATAGTGTAAGCATGCAGAAATGTAAACCGAAAAAAAGGTTTACATTTTTCAAACATAAAATCGGAGCCATAACAGCGGACCAAACTCATGTATTATACTGTTAATATATGCCAGTGGCTAAATATATAGCCATTGGCATAAAAAACATGCACAACATATAAAAAAGAACATTAATGTCATGCTCACACTAATGCGAAGTTAAATTGCAGGACATCGGTGCGCAAACAGGATCACAATGAAAATATAATTATATGGAATAAAACTGCAAAGTAACACATTTCATGAATTCCTCATAATAGTCAATGGCATGCATGCTACACCACACCAGGGTTGCTAAGGGGCTGTGACAGTGTTCTGCATGGTAACTAGGAATTAGTAGGCAATGCCATGCAAATGAGAGGAGTAATACTGAATCACAAAATCCTTGCCGGTGTAAGGATGTACCTCACAGTGTAGTGGTACAAAAGTGTGGCCTGAAAATAAAGATGACATCAAGAGAGGGGTGTGCCACCTTAGCTGTAAGCACATTGGAGCATTGCTAATCTGGTTTGCCTGTTGCTAAGCAAAGCTGCAGGATAGGGGTATTGAAGTAGCCATAGCTTTGCTTAGCTGAGAGCACACAAGATAACTGAATGTGCATGTGAACATGGATGAAAATGCGCTCAAAATCCAGTAAATGGCTGTATGCGGCATGCACCAGAGCTGAAACAGGAAGGATATGGGAAAAAAATAAGGAAATGCTGCAGCATGGTAATTAAAGTACAAATGAGTAATTAACACCTAGGAACCCACAGTGGGCCATTGACAACAGCTAATAAGGCTGCTAGCAGCTACCTGCAGAACAGGAAAGGGGAGGTGCCGTACTGCAAAGAAAAGAGAACTGTCACAGCAGAACAAAGCAAACTTGCAGTAGATCAGCTACATAGCACATTTCACAACACAATCCTGGGATGGGAAAGTACAAAACAAGAAAGTAGGCAGCTGGATGCATGCCTGACAATGGGAGGGGAATTGGGTTGAAAAGTGAAGTAAAGGGCAATAGATGAATCATGGCAGCCAAGCGTAATTCAACACCAAAGGCCCCACAATAGCAGTACCTGCTGTAAAACCCATAATTAAGATACCCTGCAGCTGGAATTGCACATACACACCCAATTACACCAGCAGCATCCATAGCACAATAGTATAAAGTGTGAAAGCACCTTACACACACTTGTGTATTCCCAGACACTCTGCACCATTGGTGTATACAGACAGGGAACTTTTAATATGTACATGTTAGGGGCTGCCATAGCTTTGATTCACCAGCATGTGTTGGAGACTGAAGGTGGTGTGGAGGATGATGCTGACAACCATCTCAGGCACCGGAGTAGGAGAAGAGTGTTCAGACCCAGGGTAACCCTCCAGGGGCTACATGATCTGGAGATAGTAGAGCATTACAGGGTGGACAGGGACACCATACAGCAACTTGATGAGCTGTGCCAGCCATGCCTCAGAGCCAGAAATAACAGAGGGGAACCCATCCCAGTGGACACGAAGGTATGTGTAAACTTGAGAATACTAGCCACAGCTACCTTTCAAAGGCCAACTGGAGATATCCTGGGGATATCACAGGCATCAGCATCCAGGGTACTCCACCAGTTCCTGGATGCCACTTTACCACATGCCATTGAGCATGTATACTTCCCACGAATGCAGGAGGAGTTGGCCAGAAATATGCTTCTCTTCCACCATGTGGTAGACTACCCGGAGGTACTGGATGCAATAGACTGCACACACATACACATTAAGTCACCACCCAGTGAGCAGGGTAGACGATACATAAACCACAAGGGATACCCTTCCATCAACTGCCAGGTCATGTGCAATGCCCAGGGCATTATCATGGATGTGTGTGCTGGCAGCCCTGGAAGCTATCACGACTCCCACATCTGGCATGCCTCACAGATGTATCAGGTATTTGCCAGGAGGGACATCCAATATGGCTACCTGGTGGGGGATGCTGGCTATGCACTGGAACCGTGGATGATGACTCCCCTCAAAAATGCACACACACCTATGCAGGAGTGCCATAATGAGGCACACGCACAAACCGAAATCATCAAAGAGTGTGTATTTGGGATGCTTAAATCACGGTGCTATTGCTTGGACATATCTGGTGGAGCCTTGCAGTACTCTCCAGACACGAGTGCCCACATCTTCATAGTATGTGCCATGCTACACAATATGATCCTGCGGAAACAGCTGCAGCAGGGACAGACTGGTGAAGGCCCTCACAGCCCATCACCATTGCCAAGGGCCTCACAAGCACAGAGGGAATCAGACCACGAACACCCTGTGCTAGCCCCAGTAGGCAGATGGAGGCATGCCCAGTATGCCCATGCCTTGGCAAAGAGGGAATGTATAGCACACACACTGACAGTTTAGGCACCTATGGACTGACACCCTTCTCCACCTACACACACAGTAAACATGGATGGCACACACACAAAACCACCTGTAAATTGTCATGTATAGGTGGTCTACTGTGTGCATCCTACAGAGGCAGCCCTCAACTATTGCACACACTACCACTATTGGCACATATTTGGTATTGATTAACAGTGCTTCTGCACCGCAAATTATAAATTCTTATTTTTGTTTTGTTCTGGTCATTGTAAGAATGAGTCCACCATATTTAAACATCAGACTATTATATTTTAATGTTGTAGTCAATGCAAGTGTCCAGGAGATATTATGTTTCTTTATTTTTTAAATTTTTTTACACTAACCCTGGGATTCATGAAGCTTGTGCCAGGCGCAGGCGTAGCGTCGGCAATCTAACACTAAATATGGCTGCCGAGCGAATCAGGTATGAGCTGGTTCCACGTGCACTATCTGCGTCGCCATCGCCCGCACAGCTCCCAGCGCATGTATGCTAATTACCCCATGCGCAGCAGCATAGCATGCAAATGATGGTATATAGTGATTCAGGAAGTGGTGCAGGCATAGTGTAAGCATGCAGAAATGTAAACCGAAAAAAAGGTTTACATTTTTCAAACATAAAATCGGAGCCATAACAGCGGACCAAACTCATGTATTATACTGTTAATATATGCCAATGGCTAAATATATAGCCATTGGCATAAAAAAAATGCACAACATATAAAAAAGAACATTAATGTCATGCTCACACTAACGTGAAGTTAAATTGCAGGACATCGGTGCGCAAACGGGATCACAATGAAAATATAATTATATGGAATAAAACTGCAATGTAACACATTTCATGAATTTCCCATAATAGTCAATGGCACGCATGCTACACCACACCAGGGTTGCTAAGGGGCTGTGACAGTGTTCTGCATGGTAACTAGGAATTAGTAGGCAATGCAATGCAAATGAGAGGAGTAATACTGAATCACAAGATCCCCGCTGGCGTAAGGATGTACCTCACAGCGTAGCGGTACAACACCAAGGTGTGGCCTGGAGATAAAGATGACATCAAGAGAGGGGTGTGCCACCTTAGCTGTAAGCACATTGGAGCATTGCTAATCCAGTTTGCCTTTGCTAAGCAAAGCTGCAGGATAGGGGTGTGTTGAAGTAGCCATAGCTTTGCTTAGCTGAGAGCACACAAGGTAACTGAATGTGCATGTGAACGCGCTCGAAACCCAGTAAATGGCTATACACAGCATGCACCACAGCTGAAACAGGAAGGATATGGGAAAAAAATAAGGAAATGCTGCAGCATGGTAATTAAAGTACAAATGAGTAATTAACACCTAGGAACCCACAGTGGGCCATTGACAACAGCTAACAAGGCTGCTATCAGCTACCTGCAGAACAGGAAAGGGGAGGTGCCGTACTGCAAAGAAAAGAGAACTGTCACAGCAGAACAAAGCAAACTTGCAGTAGATCAGCTACATAGCACATTTCACAACACAATCCTGGGATGGGAAAGTACAAAACAAGAAAGTAGGCAGCTGGATGCATGCCTGACAATGGGAGGGGAATTGGGTTGAAAAGTGAAGTAAAGGGCAATAGATGAATCATGGCAGCCAAGCGTAATTCAACACCAAAGGCCCCACAATAGCAGTACCTGCTGTAAAACCCATAATTAAGATACCCTGCAGCTGGAATTGCACATACACACCCAATTACACCAGCAGCATCCATAGCACAATAGTATAAAGTGTGAAAGCACCTTACACACACTTGTGTATTCCCAGACACTCTGCACCATTGGTGTATACAGACAGGGAACTTTTAATATGTACATGTTAGGGCTGCCATAGCTTTGATTCACCAGCATGTGTTGGAGACTGAAGGTGGTGTGGAGGATGATGCTGACAACCATCTCAGGCACCGGAGGAGGAGAAGAGTGTTCAGACCCAGGGTAACCTGCCAGGGGCTACATGATCTGGAGATAGTAGAGATTACAGGGTGGACAGGGACACCATACAGCAACTTGATGAGCTGTGCCAGCCACGCCTCAGATCCAGAAATAACAGAGGGGAACCCATCCCAGTGGACACGAAGGTATGTGTAAGCTTGAGAATACTAGCCACAGGTACCTTTCAAAGGCCAACTGGGGATATCCTGGGGATCTCACAGGCATCAGCATCCAGGGTACTCCACCAGTTCCTGGATGCCATGTTACTACATGCCAATGAGCACATATACTTCCCCTGAATGCAGGAGGAGTTGGCCAGAAATATGTTTCTCTTCCACCGTGTGGCAGACTACCCGGAGGTACTGGATGCAATAGACTGCACGCACATAAACATTAAGTCACCACCCGGTGAGCAGGGTGGACGATACGTAAACCACAAGGGATACCCCTCCATCAACTGCCAGGTCATGTGCAATGCCCAGGGCATTATCATGGATGTGTGTGCTGGCAGCCCTGGAAGCTATCACGACTCCCACATCTGGCATGCCTCACAGGTGTATCAGGTATTTTCCAGGGGGGACATCCCATATGGCTACCTGGTGGGGGATGCTGTCTATGTACTGGAACCGTGGATGATGACTCCCATCAGAAATGCACACACACCCATGCAAGAATGCCATAATGAGGCACACGCACAAATCAGAATCATCAAAGAGTGTATGTTTGGGATGCTGAAATCACGGTTCTATTGCTTGGACATATCTGGTGGATGTAATCAGGGATGTAGTTCCAAAGCATGGGGAGTACCTGTGACAGGAATCTGTCACTCCAACATCTTCCAGTTATGGTTGTGGCAAGGTTTGGCTCATTACAGTGTGTGGCTCACTGTGACATGGATTCCCATAGGTGGAGCATATCCATTAAGCCTGACTTGGACATGTCTTTGTTGGGCAGCAAAGACCATCTCTGAGTAAATGAGATGCCACTGAGTAATGCAAGAATTCATGCAGTCTGGCAGCATAGGACACATGTCTGAGGCCAGTAATGCTCTTGGCGAGGTATGTTCGTGGACCCTCCAGCTGTTGGATGTGTCTTCTGAGGTACATCCCAAATGGGTTATCATATTCGATGATGGGATTGATGAGTGATAAGTAAAGGGGCACAATAACCTCAGTATGTCTAGATGCGAACCCTTAAGTAATCAGATGGCCTACATAGATGGATGGCCTAAGTACTTTGGAGATGTGATTGTCAAAGGAGAGATCACTATCTAATGTAGTCCCCACATACCCATTACCTCATCTGTATTAAAGTGGCTGCCACTCATGTGTTCATATGTGGGTGTGTAGTTTTCCCAACATGGAATGACCATGCAGTTTGTGACCTTTAACAGAAGGCCATGACTGTGACATCCTATGTTGGTCTATGTGAGGCCCCTTGAAGGATGTCTGTGACAGTTGGACTGTCAATTATCGCCCCCAGTTTGCAATAATTGCTAAACATGGTCCGCTGTAGTCCACCTGCGTTTGCCTGTACCTCTGAGAAGTATATGGCAAACAGTAGAGGTCCCAGGACTGAGTCCTGTGGGACACTAGTTGTGACTGGTTAAGAGATGGACCTGGAGGCTGCAAGGCTTACCATGTGTGTTCTGTGTGTAAGCATGTTGGCAACCCAAGCTGTGATGTATGGGTGTATGTACTGGCTGGTGAGTTTATAAACAATACCTGAGTGGGGAATGGTGTCATAATCCTTTGAGGGGGTCCAGGTAGTATGTGTGAACTACCACACCCCACACCTAAAGTCTAGGTGACTGTAAGATGTCAAACAGGTTCAGTAGGCATGGTCTGCACTCATCAAGCAGACCTGGGCTGGTTTGAGTGTCTGGAGGTTCCCATTGTCTCTGTTAATGAGTTCCATGATGATGCGCTCCATAGCCTTGCAGACCAGGCTAGTCAGGCTTATAAGGCAATAGTCCCCGAGGTCTGTTGTGGCGTCACCTTTGTGGAGTGGGATCACTGTTGCTGTGCGCCACTCTGTGGGTATGAAGCCTGTAGAGAGTCTGTGTTTGAACAGTGTGTTTAGGTGAGGGGTTCGTTCATTTGGAGTTCATGTAAGACACAACCTGGGACACTGTCCGGTCCCATTGAGGCTGTATTTGTGGCTTTGGATAGGGCTGTTTTATCCTGTGTGTCGGTGATTGCCGGGGCCTTATATTCTTTTGGTATGGTTAAGGGCCATTTAGGGGTTGAGACGGGTGTGAAGTTTGCACTGAATATGTCTGCCAAAATGCTGGCAATATCAGTCAGTTCAGTGTATATTGTGCCAGTCTGCACCAACTCTGAGCAGATCTGAAAGTTCCCAATTAGGTTCTTGACAAAGCTAAAGAATGCTTTGTGGTTGTCTGTAGGGTCCTTGGGAAATTGTCTTTCGAAGCTAGCCTTGGATGATATCATGAGGGATTGTAGTTTCTTGCTGATACTGATCAGGGATGTCTGTCCTTCTAGGGATTTTGCTCTTATCTGTACTAGTTACCTCCTACTATTGTAGAGCCTGTGTATGGCAGGGGTCCACCAGACCGGTTTCCTGTTCTTGGAGGAGTGAGTTCAGGTTAGACTTGGGATAGCATGATCCATGCATTCCTGCAGATGATCATAGAGTGCCTTTATATAGGTTTTAGCATCTTGGACAGCATTGTCCATTGGCGTCGGGGCTGTGAACCATTCCACCTCGGGCATAAGCAACGTGAAGTCTGCTTTGGAAAAGATTTCCACAGTGGTTTCCTTGTTTGGGGTTGTGGGCAGAATGTGAATATCCAGAGTGATTAGTCTATAGTCTGATCAAACCAGTGAGGGGTTGACATCGAGTGTGGAACACCGGTCGCCCATGTTGGTGATGACCAGGTCCAATATGTTGTTCCCTCTGATGGGGGTGTAGACCAGTTGTTCCAGGGCGTTAGAGTCGAGGAATTCTAGGAAGCGCTGAGCAAGGGAGTTAGTACTCGAGTAGTTCTCCCAATTAATTTTTGGGTAGTTGACATCACACAGTATTAGGGTGTTTGGTAGGACCCGCATATTTCCCAGTGTCCCCAGAAATGTGGAATGTGGGTCATGGTACATGGTGGGTGATCTGTAGCAAGCTACAATTTGGATTGCAGTGTTGCCCATTGTCACTTGCACTTGGAAGATCTCTAATGCATCGTGCTGCTCCACTAATCTGGAGGTGTGAGCATCCTTGATGAATATGGATACACCCCCACCTTTTGTGTTCCGGTCTGGGTTATGTGGCTGAAAGGTGTAGTATGAGTTATAGCCTGGTGGTGCTGGGGTGCTCTCTGGAGCCTTAAACCGGGTGTCTGTTACTGCACAGATATTGATGTTCTCCATACTGAGGAGTGCCTCGAGTGTGTTCAATGTGAGGTTTAGACTTCTGGCGTTGAGTAGCAATACCCTCAGTTTTTGGTTACATGTGCTATGTACAGTGGTGGGTTTGTCTTATGAGCCTTGCCTAAAAGTCCACCTTGCCTAATATCCACCTCTCTACTATTGTTTGCAATAAATGACAGCTGTGCATGTGTATATGTTCTGCAAATGTGTACTGACCCTTGTTACAGGGCTGTGCCAAATCGCTATGTGCACACTTACATAGAGTGGATATTAACAGTAGAGACACACTGGTTGAACGTGTAGATTTGTGTAGCCTCTCATTGCCAGACTAACAGCTGCTTGGAAATAGGTTGACAGTACTGGTAATATAACAAGGTGTGACATCTGCAGTAGGCATGTAAGATGTAGGAAACTGCTGCCCATATGTAATAGCAGCTTTATAGGAGATGGCGTACACTATCTGATTATATCCTGATCATGTTGATAGTGGCAGCAGAGTCTATTGATATCTGACTCTGTGTGGGGAGTGGGTGTCTGTGCCCAGCAGAGTTCATGGTTCTGCTGGGTATGTGTGTTTATATCCAGACAAGGATACAGCCCTGTTCACTCTTTCATCATCTGTAATCAACTATCAGGATGTGATGTGGCCCTCAGAGGGGGAATGCTTCTAAAGGTAGCTACCATGTTCCTGTAATAGCTAGTGTTGCCACGTCCATAACTCAGATATTTACATGTGGGCATCACTGTCTATAACATCTTCATAAGCAGTAAGTATACTAAATACAGTATGTGGTACTTGTAGTACTGAATGCTCATACAGGCATGTCCACTACTCAGCTATTGGTGTTTACTAATGTCAGCTTTGTGTATGTGGCCATCCTGGGGGAATGCAATCTGTATGCCATGTACACTGCCAAACCCACCTAACACCACACCCCACACATTGCCTGGGATGCAGCTACAGGGGTGATCTTGGAGGCAGTCCATACTACACCCATGACTGGACTAGACAGTCAAGAGGTGTAGGGTAACACATGCATCTCATCACCACAACCAACACATACCCTTACCAGAACACAGTAAGGACACACACACATTCCACCAGATATCACACACATCCACAGAGGCCTCTAAGTATCTGGCCAAGCAAGAGGCCTTCCAAGTTGGAATAGACAGACAACAGAATACAAAGACTGTATGACATAGTTCGTATAATTGTGTCACACTTCAGAACATGTGTCCAGAAACATGGCCAAAAGTACTCATTTGTGAATGCAAACCCTAGCACTATTTTACACACCAAGCTATATGAGGGCAAACATACTGTCAACTGCCTGTCTGCCATGATTAGCCACATATCCATACACTCCGACCACCTTTAGAACTATACACATGTCACTGGCATATGCTATGTCATTGTGCAGGACCTGTGATGCAGTAGCCTGGACTGCATGGAAACACATGTAGGAACTGTCAGGTCATGTAGCCCATCCGGGTATGTCCCAAGGCCTGGGTAGCATTCTGCCAGTGGCCAGAATGATGCATCAGTACAGGGACAAGGATTGTATTCCACAATCATGACATTTACTGGTGTAATGCAAAGAGTAGCCAGCATCTCTCTGCCTGGGATGACATGGTTGATAGACCATGATGCTTTGCCAGACAGGGTCTGCACCCGTCAGCCCTGAGATTCTGGATACTGGCAATGGCCCATGCATCCCCTATAGTGCCCTCATCATGCCAGGTTCAATTGAAAGTCCACTGGTGCAACAGGGACAGCCAAGAAATAAACTGTGGGTCTTGCTACTCAATGTTACAATTTAGGTACTCAATATGGACTCACTTACGGCAATCTGAAACATGGAGAACATATCTGTGCAGTGATTGAGATATGGTTCAATGCTTTGGAGAGCACCCCTGCATGACCGTGTTATAACACATACCTCACCTCTTGGCCAACATCCTTTATTGGAAAACATGGGCCACATGTGTGTCCAACTACCTGAGGGATATGTACACCCCCACGCAAGTTGCACTTGCACAACGTAAGATGCATTATGCTGAGCAACTACCTTTCTGCCAAAATGTAATCCAAATTGCACCTTGTGACAGATCATCCACCATGCTTCAGAAATCCCAACTGTCATTGTGTTGTAATGGGGAATACCAGCTGTGACAGGACAACATAATCATGGCCACTCAGCTATCCCATTATGAACCGGGAAGACTCATCATGTACCAGCACATGTGCTCAATGCATGTTGGATGTCATCAACACCAATGACCTGGATCACAATAGTAACACCAACAGGGCTAACAGTATACCATGCATGGTCAGTCTTCAAAGCCAATGTTATGCTCCTTAAGAGCAAAGTGGTGACTGTCATGGCACCCATGCAGATGTACAATGCATGTGCAAATGCTGGGTCCTACACAAATGCACTTTAGGCACTCACATATGTGTAGTGATCATGCCATTGAAACAGAAACAGGATTCAAACAAACACAACCAAGAAGGCAAACCAGTGGTACACTGAATTAAACTGTACCACAGAAGGTAGTAACTATTGCAAGGGTCAACACACATGAGTGGAAGTTGATCCATGGTCAACCTCAGTAAGATGCAGATACACCATATAATGCCATGCAAAGCTACTGTGAAACTACTCATCCACATATTATGAGGCCAAACACAGAGGATTCCATAGCTGTGTCATGAAACATAATGGCAACAACAACACCTGCTGTGCTTCACAGCACTATGGCATGAGAGGTACTGCACCTATGGAAATAGCACCTGTTCAGCCAGATAGGGTCTTGGATAACATAAACACACTGTCCCTCCCCCCTGAAAGGTACACATTCATATATCCATGTACACTACAGAGCCCCTGTAATAACAACTATGCAGGTACAAGCTGCACTCTCTAATGCCATACATACAGGCATCATGGGACCTGTCAACATTCCAGGTTATATCCTACACAAATGTCAAAACATTCTGCTCCCCACATAAACATTTCATAGAATCATAGCTTCATGTCAGACTGTGTACACACTCAATGGTGCACAGCAACAGTCATCTGTTAATGCTGTCAATATCCAAGGGACCCTGGTATGTGTACAGCTGACCTGGTTACAAACAGTGGTATCATTGCATTGCATAACACAGAATGTAACTGTGTCAGTACATGGGGACTCTGCACAGTTGTTGTAGGGCTAGGTACAGTCCACCAGTCAAAGGTTATTTGGTGTTGTTCCATTACATGTCATACCACATGTATGGATGTGTGTTGGTGGTCTGAGGACATGGTGGTGTCTGAGGATTACATCCTAGGATGCAGATTTTGACACTGTGACCTGCCCCTGGCTCATCTGTGATGATACATGTTGGAGTACTGGTCTGTACATGTGAGTAGCCATTATGGATGTGGGGACACCACCACCTGGAGTGGTCCGTACCAGTGTTATGGCCCACATGTCTGGTTCTGAGTTATATGGTGGTAGTGCTATTGTGCACAACAGAGCCATCAACCAGGTGTTTCTCACTGCACAGATGTCAGTATTCCCCATTGTAGGTTCAGCAGTGAGCAGCTGTGATTATGGCAGCAAAACATCTAGCACTGGTTAGTGTAAGCATACAATGCAATTGTATTCTAGGTGTAAGGGTTTTATCCTGTGTTTAGGTCATTTGCCTTGGAATGGCACCATATGGGCAAAAACAAATGAGGTATTATCAACACTCCCTTGAATCATGGATGCATGTGATCTGTGACAAAGGCTTGTCTTCTGTCAGTCATGTCATCCCAGACTGACAGACACTGGACAACCTCGTAATTACAGCAGGACATTGGCTCATTGTGTTGGTCAAGCAGCTGCCATTCCTAGCATGAAATCACTGCGAGTGGTAGTATTGTGCTTATTATAGACTGATACATCTAAGGTGTCGGACAGCAGCAGGTGTTGTGTAGATGACCAGTGTCAGATACATGTAGTGCAACATTCCTGCTAACAATGACAACTACTAATACCGGAGACCATTACAACATGTTATGTATATCTAACTGTATGAGCATGGCCACTGTGGCCTTCCATGTTTAGAATCAGAGTGCATCCTAAACAGCCCTGTGCTACTAAGTGTATGAGCAT
>NC_056737.1:1604299404-1604309404 GCF_019279795.1 Protopterus annectens | reverse complement strand
TTTTGTTGCTGGGCAGAACAAGGGCCATTGAATTGGGTGTGAGTAAGGTGCTTTTAAGCAGTTGTGTGTGGGTTTGCGCAACGGTAAACAGTGGTTAGTTCTGTGGAGGCTCAGTATGGGTCATGTAACTATGCATTAGCAGGCAATCCTATGCAAATGATGTAAAGGATCGCGAATCCTGGTTATCCCAAGAGTGTATGTGTATAGATAGCCGGGTGCAGGACTCGGATATGGGTGACATCATGGGGGGTGTGTCAGGCATACTGTATGTGGATTGGAGCCCTGTGGCTCGGGATTGCTCCTAGCTTAGCACGGCTAAGCTAAGGGTGTGTCTATACCTGCCTAGTGCAATTGGGAGGGACAACAGCAGTAGGAGAGTGATCAAGGTGAACTAGCTGAGCTGACAGGTGATATGTATCAGAATCAGCTGATTACAGGGGCAGAAGACCAGTCCAATCCAGAACACTACTATAAACTAAGCAAACACCTTCCCCTCTGGTTTTTCCACACTCTACACTACCGGTGTATACATGTGGGGAAATTTTAACAAACAAACCTACAAAATGAGAAGGGCTGCAGCAGGCAACATAGACCAACATGTGCAAGAGGCTGAGGGTGGTGAAGATGTGAATGCTGCCGAACAACCCTCAGTGAGGAGACAGAGAAGAGTGTATAGACCCAGGGTAACCTACCAGGGGCTACATGAGCTGGAGATAGTGGAGCCCTATAGGGTGGACAGAGACCTCCTACAGTAGATTGTTGAGCTGTGCCAGCCACACCTGACACATCAAACAGGCCAAGGGGAACCCATCCCAGTGGATACCAAGGTATGTGTAGGCCTAGGTATACTAGCCGCTGGTACCTCCCAAAGCACAACTGGGGATATCATGGGGATCTCACAGGCTTTAGCATCCAGAGTATTCCACCAGTTCCTGGATGCCATGTCAGCACATGCCAGTGAGCATGTATATTTCTTCAACACACGTGAGGTGTTAACCAGCAATATGCGTCTCTTCCACCAAATAGCAGACTACCCCAGGGTAGTGGGTGCTATAGCCTGCACGCACTTATGCATCAAAGCACCACCCGGTGAGCAGGGTAGGGCCTACATTAACTGTAGGGGCATCCCCTCCATCAACTCCCAGGTCGTATAACGCCACTTCTGAAACACAACAGCACCACCACGATACGAAAGCAAGTACATCCACTACACGACAACTGTAAAAACCAAAGCAATCCACTGCTGGAAGACTGTAAGACCAGTAAAATTTATTTCATACATAAAATGTTAAGCGCTTTCACTCATGAAAACTGTGAGCTTCATCAGAACAATCATTCACTTCTGCGATCCATTTAAATACATGAAATGGCGCCAACAAATTTAAAATCAATCAACCATTCTTAAAGAGATATAACAAATAAATATAAAATGACTAAATATGCATAATATAACATTTAATATTTACTATAATATAATATAAAATATAAAATACATACCCTATACTAATAACATCAAGGAAATTATTTCCAATATGTGGAATATCCTAATGGTAGATGAAGAAATTAAAGAGATTGTAGGTTTGAAACAAGCTTTTGTATACAAAATGGGTAGAAATATCAAAGGATATTTAGAGCAAGGTGTTAGGAATATGGGAATAGAGAATATGGCCAAACACACCACAAAATGTGGACATTGCAATCAATACCAAGTTATAAACGAAAGTGAGGGCTTGGTTTGGATAACATCAACAGAACCTTGATTAAGTTTGCAAAAGGGAATTGTGCAACCAGATATGTCATATATTTGGCTAAATGCACGGAATGTCCTGGATACTACATAGGTAGGACAGAGTGGTGTTTCAAGAAAAGGATTTATGCCCATCTATACAGTATTAGGACCAAGGACAATAAAAATGCATTATATAGACATGTGGAAAAATATGGAATTGAACATAAATTTACTTTTGGTATTTTGGAAAATATTATTCCCAACCCTAGGGGCAGTGATATTAAGAATGTTTTGGCATGTAGGGAAATATGGTGGCAGTTTTTTACTGACGCTAATAACCCCCCAGGATTAAATGATTTTATATCTATTAAACCTTTCTTGGATAGAAGAAGATGATTTTTATTTTGTATTATATGTATTTTATATATTATATTTTATATTATATTATAGTAAATATTAAATGTTATATCGTGTAGTGAATGTACTTGCTTTCATATCGTGGTGGTGCTGTTGTGTTTCAGAAGTGGCGTTATACAGTATTGAGTTGAACTAAAACACAGTTACTTTGTTTTCTGTAACTTCCAGGTCGTATGTGATGCCCAGGGCATTATAATGAATGTGTGTGCTGGCTTCCCTGGAAGCTATGACGATTAAGAAATATGGCGTCTGACACAGCTGTACCACAGCTTTGCCAATATGGACATCCCCTATGGTCATCTAGTGGGGCATGCTGGGTACCCACTGGAGCTGTGGTTGATGACACCCATCAGAAATGCACACACACCTGAACAACAATGCCATAATGAAGCACACACACACAGGACAGACATATAATAGAGCATGTGTTTGAGATGCTCAGGTCATGGTTCCAGTGTCTGGACACATCCGGTGGAGCCTTGCAGTATTCACCAGCTACATGCACCCAAATTGTTATGGTATGTGCTATGCTACATAATATGATCCTGTGGAAACAGCTGCAGCAGGAACTGTATGGGGCAGGGCCACACAGCCCCCCACCAATGCCAAGGCCTGTACAAGCACAAAGTGACTCAGAGGAAGAGCAACCTGAGCCTGACCCAGTAGGTGGAAGGAGGCATGCCCAGTATGACCTGGCCTTGGCAAAGAGGCAACTCATAGCATATGCACTGGCACAGTAGGGACCCAGGGAATGTCACCCTCTCTGACTCGCACAGACAGTAAAAGGGATGCCAAACATGACACTACCTGTGCTCAGCCATGTATAGGGAATGTACTATGTGCATCCAACATAGGCAGCCCTCCAGCACCATCCTCAAGTCTGGCACATCCTCAAGATAAGTCAATCAACCTACCAATTGCCAAATGTAGTAGAATGTGTTAGTACCTGTAGCTATGGTATGGATGTGAGCATGCAAGGGAATTGGGTGACCGAATGTTAAGGCAGCAGACAGTAAACACCCATAGTGGCACCATGACATCTGTAACACATACTGGAGTCACCACAGTAGCCAGTACTACACAGGGTGGCAAAACCCACTGCAGGTAATAGGCTGAGCATCATGTGTGCCCATAATACCAACACAAGTCTCAACCAGCTGGACAGGTGTAGACTGACACAAACAAATGCTGTCCTATGGCCTCTGAATGCGCCCTATGGGTAACCCCTCCCACAGACCCACACGGACAGCCTACAGCAGGCCAGGCAGTTGGATGTAGGTTGTGAAGGCTAGGATGTCAGAAACTAATATGTTGGTAATTAAAGCTAAGATCTGTAGTACACTGGTATGCCTCTGGCCAGCACACTGGGTAAGACTACACACTGAAATGGAGTGCCTGACATACCAGTACAGTACTAGCAAATGTGTACAAGTGTCAGGTGTGCCCCACATCCAACATGCACTTATAGCAACAGTCAGGTGTGCCCCCACCCGCTCCTGTGTAGGAATGTATATACAGTCAGGTGCCCCCCCACTATACAGAAATGTAGCAACAGTCAATGCCACATGACTGATGGATACCCTGCAGACACAGCATGCTACCTGTCGGTTTACAATACAAAGGTCAGCACCACAGTACAGACTACCTGGACATGTAACACATGTGATACAGATGGCCATACAGGGCATGCTCACACACTTGAAGGTATGAAGGTAATGTCAGTCGACAACATACTGAATGGTCATACTGGGCATGCCCACACACTTAAACACATGAAGGCCATGTCTGCAAACACCAGTGGTCCGGACATATCTGACGGTTGCAGTTTTTAGTGCAGACACATGTCAGTATGCATCACATCTGCCTTGCACACACAGTGGATAGGAATACAGGCATATATGTAAGGACAACACACTATAATATGTCTAAAGTTGACAGACACAGATGTGTGGAAGAGGGTGACCGTGACAAGGAGCCATCCATGCCTGTCCCATCCAGCATACAGCCAAAGGGCCCCAAACACATGAGATGCAGATGTCACTCACTGCAGATACTAGCCATCTGTATCTGTCATCATGTCAGACTATGTGGTGCACGTGCCAGCTATGCAACATGACTGTGCAGGGAAGTAGTCATCTAGTAGCTGTATACACATACCTGTGACATATGGCCTCGTGTGCGCCCGCATGTGGCATGTCAACCCCTACATGACTGGGTTATGGCCCATGCACACACTGCCCTCCCCAAAGCAGTATTATGACAAGCCTGCTGAGGTCATCCATTGTGAAATACACCTTTGGGAGAGCTTTAGCTCAGTAAGCTCCATGGTGCATCCCATAACTGCATACTGCTGTAGTGTTATACTAGGTAGGTAGTAGTTCTAACCCCAGACTTGCCAATTATGTGAGTGAATGTGTGCACTTCTGTCTGTCTCAGACTGTGTAGAGAGAAATGTTTTATAGGCTACCCACAGTCTGTACAAATCATATACTCACCTTTGGCAATGCTGCTGATGTCACTCACCTAGAAATATACCTCTGGAAACATCGTAGACCAGTAGTCTCTGTTGTGCGTTCTGTAACTGCGTATTGCTGTAGTGTGATAGAGTAGTTACGCTAGTGTTGTAATCATAGACTTGCCAACTGTGTGTGCATGTGTGTGTGTGTGTGTGTGTGTGTGTGTGTGTGTGTGTGTGTGTCCATCTGCCTGAGGGCAGACCAATCCTTTTACAGTACTCGCACTCCGTACAAGTCATATACTCACCTTTGGCAATCCTGCTGATGTCACACACCTAGAAATACACCTCTAGGACTGCTGTAACCTGGTATTCTCCATAGCACATGCCATAAACGAGTATTGTTGCAGTGTGATACACTGGGTAGGTAGGGGTTCGAATCCAGGACATGGCAGATGTGTGTGTGTTTGACTGTCAGAGACTGTGTGGGGGTGGCTCTGAGTGTCTAATCACTAGACATGTTGGGGAGCAGATCTTGTAGTTTAAATATATGGTGTCCATCTTATGACACACAGCCCACCTCATGAGGCCATGGGACTGTGTTGGCAAGCCATACCCCTACATCTGGCAAAAGGCTTGTTGAACAAAGTATGCAACCCTTCTAGTACCCGGTATATGTCCTACACATATGTCATACACAAACACACTTGTCTGGGATATGTTGCTATGTTGCTAGTACCATGCACATTGATGATAGATAGTAGGCATGGTGTGATTGCAGTGGACTGCAGAGGACATGGCACCCTGTACAGTGGTACAATAGGCACATAATTGCGAACAAAGTGCCTTTACTATGCTCCCCACTGGATGTCTGTAACATATGTGGTGCCATCAAATGTGATCCACAGAGGCCATATAATGCCATACACATGTGCCCTGTATGGACCGATACCACTGATACCAGGGAATACCTGTATCATGCTATCAATGCAGGTGCAGGGCCGACCTGCTGACTATAAGCAGGTTTTGCCACAACAGGCCAGTGTTGGCATATTGGAGGATAACAGTCTGTGTACACAACATGTGCCTGCCATACCAGGTACACCTGTACATGTCACTGTACAGTATTGTGGGACATGCACATCCCAGGCAATGTCCATGTCAAGGACTATCAAACACAGACATGGTATGCATTGCAAAGCTATGGCCATACACAATGGTAACCAGGATGTCAGGGCAGTTCATGCAGTACCCATCTGTGTGGGACATTGCAGACACTACACCCCTGTACCACACTGCACACCATTGTCAGGTGGTGCGATGCCAAGAATTATCTTTCACCTAGCCTTGTACAGCCATCTTGCACAGCCAACCACTACACACCCATGAAGCAATGCATACATGCATGTCAGTACTGGCACCTTGTATCTGCATGTGGGTTATGATGCTCCCAACCACAGTCACTCCCAGTATAACCCCCATTGGCATACCAACAGATGTCATATACAGTCACATGCCCTAGCCCATAGAACCTCCAGATATCCCCTGTGGTGCATGTAGTACCTGTGCATTACTGCAGTGTGGCAAACTAAGTAGTTAGGGAGTGTATTTATAGCCCTGGCAAAGAGTGTCAATGCAAGTCCATTAGAGAGTGTGGTTGTGGTGACAATGGCATCCGTTCACATGGACAGCCATGTGTACTACACCTAATGTATGTCTACTATATCTGTTGCACATGTCTCTCACCAGCACACATATATGTTCTTACAGCAGAGCAA
Source organism: Protopterus annectens (assembly GCF_019279795.1). NCBI lineage: Eukaryota > Metazoa > Chordata > Ceratodontiformes > Protopteridae > Protopterus > Protopterus annectens. Next base: position 1,604,303,025 of record NC_056737.1, on the reverse strand, counting down.
CATGTCGGCTTTGTGGCACATGTAGTAACTGCATGCACTTGTAATAGTAATGACTATTCAGCCAGGGGTTTGACCCCTGTACTGGTAGGTGTGTGACAGACGATGCTTAGGTTTTAGTCTCCAAGCTCTTCTCTGATGTACATTGTCTGTCCCTCCCACACACCCTCTGGTGGATGTGGAGGTGTACACCTGCTCAGCAAAAGCATGTGTATTGTAAGTGATAGACATGATCAGGTGATAGCCTCTGCACCTATTGCAGTCCTCCTCTAGCTGATTGCATGTGTAACAGCTGTGATGATGTTCCCATAGCCATTCACATGATAAACACAGTACAATATCTAGGAACATCATGTTGGTGTTTGGCCATGACAGTCGCTGTGAGTGGTACCTGGATGTGGTGTTTGAAAATGGCATCACAGATGATATCTGGATGTTCCTCAAACATCATACACAGTGGAAAATAGCCTAAAGACAGGAGGGTGATGTGTCAGACATGACTACAGCATGTAAGTGAAGGAAAGCTTCATTGAGACTACTGCCTGTTTCACATGTTGTGTGTGGTAACGGCTATTCTGCATGTTTTATAACAGACATGGCAGTGCTCTATTCATGAGGGACCCCCATCTGTAGGGCCATTTGTGGACTGGTCAGTGTGTGGAGCCATTTGTTTCCTGTGTTACACACTGAACACACATCTGTGCACAGCAGGAGCATAGTGTGAGGATTGCTGCCAGTACATGGTCATAGGGATGTGTTACTGCCATCGCATCCCTGCCTGGACATATGTCACATGACACAGTGGCATGACAGACACTGTCTGGAGTTCTCAGTGGCAAGCCAATAATGGGCCACTGTTCATAGCTGCAGTCACACGTCTTCTACACTTTGTACAGATGTCATGCAGTATATGCATGTGTTGTGCTCTCTCTGCAAATGTATACCATCTGTTGTGTTGGGTTGATGGTCATATCTATGCATACTGTTGTACGTAATCCTGAATGCTGTTGTCTATTACTAAGCCATATCTGTGTTTAAACTGCAACACCATAGGCTGTATGGGTTTGTAGGTCCCGGCAGAACCTCCTGTCCCACTTCAGCTGATCATGGCACTGGACACCAGTACATCTGGGGCCCAGCCTTGGACATCAACCTCTGTTGGCTCCGCACCACCTTCTGGTGGTACCACCACTGAGGATGGGGACTGTCCCCTGGGAGCAGGGCCAGACAGGAACATGTCCGCTGTTGTGCGGTCCTGGACATGGTGCGTTGGGGGCTCAATAAGGGGTTCTGAATCCAGATATGCAAGCTCAAGGGCGGAGTGTCACATTTACAGGGTGAGGTTGCTCCTCCAGGACAGACCCCAGCACTGCCTCCTTTGTAGCAGTTTTGGTGCAATGGTGGCTGCCCATGGCTGGGGACTTCTGTCCCACTGTTCCCATGGCCTTGTGAATGCCGAACACCCCTCCCCGTCTGAGGTGTATCCCCCACATGTGTCATATACCAACCCTGTATGCTGTCTTGTGTGTGATTCTACCCTACCTATCCTCCACGGGCATACCTACTCTCTTACCCCCACATCCCACTCTCACCCTACCAAAACATAAGGCCAATCAGTTTCCAGGACAACATCTGCCCCATACATAGCTGTCCATTTCACACACGTACCCACTGGACACATGTAACCCTTGTAATATGCATCACAACATACTCCTGTTATCCTCACCCCTTTCCCTCAGGCGCATGATCCTGGCATGCACATCACTCCTAAATGTTCCAGGTACACGTGATGCAGATGACCCCATTGTACACACAACACCACCGGTCCCTCTCTAGTTACCCCATTTACCTTTATCATGATGATGATGTTGCACACAGCACCTTGCAAGAGTACTGTTCTCACATAATGCTTGGACAGGTACAGTTGCGTTAATGTACATTACATGCACAGAGTGATGTATATGGCCAATGTACAACTGTTTGCATGTATGACTGACACATGTCTGTCTGAGGGAGTCTTGATATTACATAGCACAACACCACTACATAATACAGGCGTCGCTGGTGTTTACTTTTTCATTCGTTTGTAATGCTTTGTTGTCACATGGTATGCTCCTGATATATCTCTATATATGTATGTACCTATATGTTGGACATAAACACTCACACATACATCTATATGATGGAATACATTCCTATACTGTTGAATAACTGCGCTTTATACTATGTTTGTGGTAATGTCCGATGTCTGTATATATGCCTTGGCGTATTGGTAAATCACATTAGCTGTGTGTGCAGGGTCCTGGTTCTGAGCCTTGCTGAGGCCATTTATTTTGTTGCAGGGCAGAACGAGGCCATTGGATATGGAGGGATTTAGGCACATGAAAGCAGTTGTGAGCTGGTGTGCATGGGTTTGCGCTATGTTATGCAATGCTAACCTCTGGTTACAGTTTCTTACACTCAGTTAGCCTCTACATTGCTTTACCAGTGTAATACTTATATACTGGTGGCCAAACAGGCTTACACCTGCTTGCTCCCGCACTTTCAAATGCACTGACATTGGTGCTTGCATCTGACACTCACACCCCTGGGTGGGAGCGAGGGCCACAATATTACCTTGTAATGCCTATTACATCGGAATACATGCTTACAGTACAGTATCAGGAATGGCTGCCCATTAGGCGATGGATTGCCGTTCAACTGTACAGAATCAGCGGCCTGTCCAGTGTTTTATTCATATTATTTGTGTGTTCCTCTTACAATCTGCACCCATCTGGCAGATACATGGGAATTGAGACTCTTCAATACAGACAAGTAATTGAGTTTTGGGACCCACATCTGTCAGCCGAGTCATGCTACTGCATACCTATTATTCTATCATCTTTCTAAGGTAGTCAGTGGAATATGTGCTTTCTGTCCCTATCAGACCTCTCATACAATTGGGGAAAAATGAAGACTGAATCAGGGACACGGCATAACAACATCAGGAACACATTTAAATTATTGCTGCTATCAACCTGACACATTGACAGACTCAGAGCATATGTATTCATACACATTGTCTGAGGTACATGTTGTTTATGACTCTTAATTGTTGTCATTATTCATTACGTGTAATCCACCACCTTTCCTCCTAATATCACTAGTTCTAGGAGGGTTTAGGTGGGACAGAGTTAGAATCTGAGTCGAAGTCAGGGACATCCCTTGTAATCGGGGACAGTTCAATGGTATGGTCCCTATGTGTTCCCCCAATGGTTTACAGCCTATCCACTGGATGTGCTCTTAGGGGTTGGGAGGTATGGGCATCAGCTATGCCCATATTGGAATATTACTTACATCCCCGGGGTGGTGCTAATATGGCTCTGCCAGCCAACACCTGCACGCCTAGGCCCATAATCGCATACCCATAGTTCCCCCAACTGCCACTCCTCTACAGCAGTCATCCTTACTCTGGGTGCAGGTGGGGTATATACACACCACTACACACTGCACACTCTCCACATGTCAGGACACATGTCATACGTTGTGTCGACCCATGGGTTATCAGGCTTGCACAACCTACTGGTCCGTGTACTTCTACAGCCTGGTCTGATAAATCATTATCGGGACTGGCTCTGATCATTA